>NW_016157172.1:353628-379523 GCF_001687245.7 Rhagoletis zephyria | reverse complement strand
TTTTATTTTGGTCGATATTTCGCCTTCAGTCTGAAGGCATCTTCAGGACTAAAAAAGGAAAACAATATTTTTACATCATCACAATATAAACCAACAAAAACATACATATGCACAAGTGCATTAAAACGACTTACACTATTAGCTTTGTCCGGTCGACTAATCATATGTTAAAATGTAAAATAACAAACAAGCACGAAGAAGATATTAAACATAAACAGGAAAACTAATAATTAAAATACAGTAATTGTAAACAAAATTTTTTACACAAATAACAATACATGAAGTGCTGAACAGTAAGACTAAGAAATGTTTGTATGTCATCTCAGCAGAGCAATGTTGTTGTCCGAAGAAATCTTGGCAGCAGACGGACGATGAGTTAAACATGAACACACGATCACACGACACCTACACTGTAGGTTTGTTGCTGTGCGTTAGAACTAAATTGCGATAAACGTGAGCGCAATTGTCGGTGTTCGTTTTATATTTCATCCTTTTGTGATTAGGGGTGTTCATAATATGTAGCATCTCTAAAACATAGCGTTTATTATAGATTTTTTCTTCTTGCAAGATTGCTACTTTATCAAAGTCGGGATAATGTCCCGTATCCTGGCAATGAGATGACAAGGCTGTCTTATTGTCCGCCGAATTATTCCTCAACTTAATGTTTGATTTGTGAGCGGAAATCCTTGTCTTTAATTTCGATTTTGTTGTCCCCACATATACCATATCGCATACGTGGGACGCGTCGCCACTGCATGGTATTCTATAAGTTACATCAGACTTCTCATTTATTGGAATTTTATCTTTGGTATTTGAGTTAACTTGTTTCAGCGTATTGTCATAAGTAAACGCTATGCGGAAATTGTCCTTGTCATATATTTTTGAGTATTTAATTCTCTCAGATAATCCTGGTACATATGTTGCCGATTTATACATTTGGTTGTTCCCGTCACTATTTGATTTCTCTTTACCGGTCTGGACATAGAAGTCGCGGATAAGCTTATTAATTAAGGAATGTGGAAATTCATTTTTCCGCAGGATATCTTTGATAGTGGCAATGTTCTTCTTATGATAATTTTCGTCACTTATCGTGAGGACTCTTGTTATAAAATTTTTGGCGGTATTTCGAATTATTTTCTTCTCATGTCTCGAGTTAAAATTAATGAGCCTCCCTGATGCTGTAGGTTTCTTATACCAGTCAACTGTTAATTTGTTATTATTCCTTATTATTAGGTTGTCCAGGTAGGGTAATTGTCCATCTTTTTCTATTTCTAATGTAAATTTTATTTTCTTGTTGTAATTGTTTAGTGTGTTAAGCATCTTGTCAATATTTTCTGTTTTAGCAATTGCAAAGATGTCGTCAACATATTTAGTTAGTAATCGGGGTTTGCTTTCGGCGTCATTTTCAAATTTGATTAATAATTCCTCCATTACTATGTCTGCTTTAACCGGTGAAGCGGGGGAACCCATAGGCATTCCTGACTTTTTCTCTTAAATCTTGTCGTTATATCTGAAATAGCGATTCTCTTTAATGCAAAATTTCAATATGGTTAAGAAAAGGTCTTTGGTTAGAGTTGTATATTCTTGTATTGAACTCCACTTCGAATCTATTATCTCTATGGCTAAATCCACGGGTATGCTTGGAAAAAGCGAGACGACATCAAACGACACAAGACATTCATCGTCGTAAATATGTGTTTTTCCGATCTTTTCTTTAAACTCGACTGCGTCTTTCACATTAAACTTGGAGGACATTGTTACATTTTTGAGCACGCGGACAACATATTTACAAAGGTTATAGGACGGAGAACTGATGGACGAACATATAGGTCTTAGTGGGATTCCTTCTTTGTGAATCTTAGGCAGACCGTAAATTCTAGGGGGATTGGCCGTTTTGCAAGTTAGGTTGTTCCTTTCTTTTAAATCAATCACTTTGTTGGTGTACATTTTCTCTACAATTTCGTTATTTTTAGTTTGTAATTTATTCGTGGTATCCCGTTTCAAAACCCTGTATGTCGAAATGTCATTGACTATTTTCTGCATCTTTATATCGTATTCCGATTTTTCCATCATTACAGTTACGTTTCCTTTGTCCGCATTGAGAATTAAAAGTTGGTCATTATTTTTTAGGAACGTCTTAGTAGAATGTAGGGTATCACGAATAAATCTATCTCTAATGGTGATTGTCATTTTATTGAGGTGGTCTCCTATTAATGTCGTCAGATTATTTCTTTCTATTTCCTGATTTTCTTTATCTTTAATCGTCTGTATGCAGCTTTCCCCATTTGCAATAATTTTAAAAATTGAAAAATCTTTCTTGGTCATTGGTAAGGCAAAGAAAGAAGGAAATGGCAATGCCTGCGGAAAAATGAATTCCCACATTCCTTAATTAATAAGCTTATCCGCGACTTCTATGTCCAGACCGGTAAAGAGAAATCAAATAGTGACGGGAACAACCAAATGTATAAATCGGCAACATATGTACCAGGATTATCTGAGAGAATTAAATACTCAAAAATATATCACAAGGACGATTTCCGCATAGCGTTTACTTATGACATTACCCTGAAACAAGTTTACTCAAATACCAAAGATAAAATTCCAATAAATGAGAAGTCTGATGTAATTTATAGAATACCATGCAGTGGCGACGCGTCCCACGTATGCGATATGGTATATGTGGGGACAACAAAATCGAAATTAAAGACAAGGATTTCCGCTCACAAATCAAACATTAAGTTGAGGAATAATTCGGCGGACAATAAGACAGCCTTGTCATCTCATTGCCAGAATACGGGATATTATCCTGACTTTGATAAAGTAGCAATCTTGCAAGAAGAGAAAATCTATACTAAACGCTATGTTTTAGAGATGCTACATATTATGAATACCCCTAATCACAAAAGGATGAACAATAAAACGGACACCGACCTTTGCGCTCACGTTTATCGCAATTTAGTTCTAACCAGGGATGAAAAAGTAGGTACAATTGTACCTTTTTCCGACGTTTGATGACTTAAAGGTACATTAGGTACAGTCAGTAGATTTTAGGTACAATTATTATTATTGACCCATATTCGCTTTTTGATTTCTGGAAATATATTTAAAATGCTTTCGAAGTTACTTACGGCAATTAGATTATTTTTCTAGACTTGTTGCACCTATTAAAAGGAATCGGATAAATTAGCATGTCGGCCGCTGTGGTGTAGTGGTAAGCAGTGCGCGCTTCCACTCCGCAGCACCAGGGTTCAAACCCTGGTCCAAGAAACATCGCAAAAATATAGAAAAAAAAATTTTCTTGACAGCGGTCGTCCCTCGGCAGGCAATGGCAAACCTCCGAGGGTATTTCTGCCATGAAAAATAGCTTCTCATAAAAATACAATCGCCGTTCGGAGTAGGGCACGATTTCGAACCGAAAGTATCGATATGGTACTCGTTTAAAGTATCGCTTTAAAAATATCGGGTACCCATTAATATCGGAATAAAAAGACTCTATATTCCAAATATCGATACCAAAATCCAAAAAATTTATCTGAATATAGGCCGCTGGGGTGTAGTGGTTAGAAGTGCGCAAACCTTGAAAATGAAAAACAGCTTCCCATAAAATACAATCGCCGTTCAGAGTCGACATAAAACTGTAGGCACCCCCTTTGGGCCACAACATTAAGGCCCACGCGACAAATCGGAGGAGAAGTTCGGCCAAACACTAACATATTGTGTAAGTGCCGGACTTTCTGCACTTTAAAGCCCAATTTATTTCGGGAAGAATTGTTACAGGCCAACCTTATATCCGAGCGTAAAAAGCTAACTCAAATTCCAAGATTTGTCTTGCGTGCCATTTCGATTTGACGTTTATGCTCAACTGGCATTTTGGCGCGAGCATGAATTCAAATTTTTCTCAGCAAACTTCTGCCAATTTGACAGAAATGCAACTCTGAGAAATCACGCACGCAAATTGATTTGGGTTTATCAAATGAGAAAAACTTGCGTGCGTGCGTAGAAAAACTCTCGCCGGTAATATTAGGTTGAGCTGTTAATAACATTATCCTTCACTGAGAAAAAAAACGCGTTATAAGAATAAAAAACTTTTATTTGATTACCGTTTAAAAATGTTCGTATTTAAATCAAGAGAAAAGTCTTAACAAAATGGATTTTTCCATTCAATTCAAAAACTCCCGTATTAAAATGAAGCATTTTTCACTACACGGATGGTGTTTTGCACGTCTCGGATGCTTTTTCATATGTAATTAAGAAAGTATATGCCCAGCAGGGAAACCGCGGACTAGTGAATCAAATTTCTAGTTCCGTACTAGGTCTTTATCGCCAAAAAGGAAATAGTCCGATAGGAACTAGATCCCCACCAGTCCAAAGTCGGCGAAAAGTGGTACTTTTAAAAAACTAATTTTTTTCAGTTTCTTCACTAGAAATCTATATCTAAAGTGACGAATTTAGAAATGGTTCGGAACTATAGAAAAAGAGATGCAGAACGAACTAGATCTTATTTGTCGAATTTAGAACTAGTTCGGAACTATAGAAAAAGGGATGCAGCGGGGGGCTTGTTTACTTTACATAGATATGTGTTCGGCGGCTTTTCGTTCAAATACGATTCTATACTGCACTTCGCTTTTTCATAGCTTGGTAATACAAAACCAAAATTTGTGTTAACATTTCAACATCTTGGGACCGTCTGGAATGTAACAGCGAGCACCTCTGCAAACTCAGCTACGGCTGAAATTGAAAACACATTTCTTTCAAAATAACTTAAAATCGCACACACAGAAGAACCAAAAATATTGAAAAATCATGACACTTTTTTCTTTCGTCTGTCGATTTTAGAACTGGTTCGGAACTATAGAATATAGGAGTAGTTCGGAACTATCGAAAAAGGGATGCAGCGGGGGCAATTGACACTTCCTAGGACATCGTCATTTTAAATTCGCCAGTTGCTTGCATACAAAAGATATTTATCGCGAACCAGTACTGGGTCTAAATATACTAGAAGCGCACCAGTTCAGAACTAGAGATTTTCCCTACAGGGTGTATACAAAGCATGCACAGCGGTGACAACACATACACACATACATGGTATGACATAATGCACTAATCGCGCGCTGTGATGTTGATTCAAACTAGGTTGGCCAGATGCGCTGATTTAATCAGTACATGTGCTGATTTTTTTCTATTGTACTGATTTTTAAAAGCCCGAAATCAGTACGCAAAATCTACTGATTTTTTGAGTTTGTACTGATTTTTACATTTAATAAATACTTCTGTAAATTGGTGTAATTGACATTCACTTGAGGTTTACATGTTCAAAACAATGGTTTTTGACAACTCATACGTGTGAGCAGATTGAAAGCATTAATTAAATTTAAAGCATTATTAAAAATGTGTCAGCTTGCAATTGTTTGGTTTCCTAGGATTTCGCAAAATAACAAACTGTTTGGATTCAACCCAACCCAACTTCACGATTTGCGGGTTTTACAGGATTTACAGGAAAAGCTGGTTTCGCCATTAATAAATCTTATGAAAGGTGGTGCTGAGTTAATCATACATTAAGTACACTGAGACGATGACAACAAGAGATAATGTTTTGATTATAAATAAACATCCACTGAGAAATCGGCTGTCAGTATTTCAACCTTAAGACGACTACTGCTACCACCGTGCAAACTACCGACTCTTGGATATTATATATGTAGATTTACTTTGATTTTTGATGTTCGACCTACTGTAATTTTACTTGCACATACACATTTAACACTATTAAATTTCATTCGAACTGGAAAATTCGTTTTAGTCAATATTTTAATGTGAATGTTGTATTTAATAAGTACACCAACTAAATATGTTTTAAATTTGTAGCTTAAAATATGCAAACAGATTCTGACTCGAGCTCGTCTTCTACTGAAACTGAATGGGCTAATTTTTTTTATTTTGCAATTTTTATGAATTTTCTAGAAAGTTTGAGACTCCAACTCACATGTCTTTCGTTATCGAATTAACTATATTTTTATAAAAAATTTAAATTAAGTAAGGAAAGAAAAAATTTTCAAAACCTGTCAATGAATTTTACTACTATTTTCGTGAGCACAGCTGTACATACATACGTAATACTTTTGATTTGTTTTAAAGTAATGAATTTTTATATTGATAATACTATATGTATTTAAAAGTCTATTAATTATTTTTTGCTAATTAATGCGCTATTATTTGGTTGTTATATTGTTAATAATAAAAAATACGCTTAAAAATGAGCTGATTTTTATGGCTTTGTACTGATTTTTGATCCCTACTGTACTGATTATGTCATTATAATATCTGACCACCCTAATTCAAACTCAACATTTGAAAGCACCTTTACATGTATGGCTGTAGATGAGTGTGCAAAGACGCTTGATACAATTAGTTGCGTCCAAGAGGGTCCGGGTTCAATTCCCATCAGACGGAACATAAAATTAATTTTTGTTCTTTTTAATTACGAAAAAGCATCTGTGCACTTCACAACCACATATTTTATAACGTATATACTCAAATTTAAAACGAGTTAGGGTGGTGCTATTTCATATGCGTATTTCTTTAATTTAGCACGTTTTTTTTAATTCTAAATTTTTTTTCCTCAGTGTTGGAATGTGAGTTTATGACATTCGATACGATACTAGGGTTCTGGTACTCGATTCCAAAAAATATCGTTTTAAAACTATCGAGTAGAAAATATCGGTATCGAATGCCAAAAGTATCGATATGGTATCGTATCGTATCGAAATTCGTGTCCCTAGTTCGGAGTCGGCGTAAAACTGTAGGTGCCTCCGCTTTGTGTGACAACATCTAGGCGCACGCCACAAATCGGAGGAAAAGCTCGGCCAAACACTAACATATGTGTAAGCGCCAATCTATTATTATTATTATAAATTACCAGACTTTTTGTTGTTGCTGGATAAAGAAGTATACTTCGCAAAGTGTGTTTTTTGTCTTTTTCGCCAATATTTCTCAGTAGTCATAATTAGACAAAAACAACGCTTCTCCGATTCCCATTAAACTATAATCTATGGATATAGGCTCAGTTAAAAAAAAAAACCGAATCATGTTTAAAGTACATCAATCCTTTGTATTCATGTTTTAAATAAAATTTATAAAAAAACTACAAATGAGTGATGTAACTTTTTTTATGTACAATCTGTCTCATTTAGGTACATTTATTTTATGATATTAGGTACAATCTGAAATTTCAATTTTTCATCCCTGGTTCTAACGCACAACAACAAACCTACAGTGTAGGTGTCGTGTGATCGTGTGTTCATGTTTTACTTATCGTCCGTCCGCTGCCAAGATTTCTTCGGACGACAACATTGCTCTGCTGAGATGGCATACAAACATTTCTTAGTCTTACTGGTCAGCACTTGTTGTTTGTATAAAAATTTTTGTTTACAATTACTGTATTTTAATTATTAGTTTTCCTGTTTATGTTTAATATCTTCTTCGTGCTTGTTTGTTATTATACATTTTAACATATGATTAGTCGATCGGACAAAGCTAATAGTGTAAGTCGTTTTAATGCACTTGTGCATATGTATGTTTTTGTTGGTTTATATTGTGATGATGTAAAAATATTGTTTTCCTTTTTTAGTCCTGAAGATGCCTTCAGACTGAAGGCGAAATATCGACCAAAATAAAAATAAAAAGTAAATAAGGAAAAAAACATTTAATGTTTTATTTAACATACGGCCTGTAGCTCAAAAATAAATTATTGAATTATACTAAACGGCCAATAAGCAACACTATAATGTTTTAACTAGATTTTCTAGAATAATTTCGAGTATGCAGTCTTGTAGCCCATACAATTTTAGTGTAACAAAGTGCACGTTTCAAGTTTCTAAAAAAGTGCCACGCAGTTTTCCCATACAAAGTATGTTCGAATTTTTTTTTTTATGGAAAACCGTGTCAGCAAAAAAAATATTCTAAAAAATTAAATCAAATTTTTAGCAACTTGAAACTTAGACTTTATTATACTAAAATTTAATGGTATACAAAACTGCATACTCGAAATTATTCGAAATTATGTTAGAGATTCTAATTTAAAAGTTGCTAATTTGTATCCAAAATTTCGGAGATATTTTGGTCCACCATTTTGAATTAAAAAAAGTAGTAATTCTGAAAACATTTGAGATGAAAGTACACATGTCAAAGATAGTCTGCGCAAAGTTTGGTAAAACTGAGAATTCCCGTTTTTGAGATATTTAGGTGGCCCCGTTGACATGGAATGCACGATATATATATATATATATATATATATATATATATATATATATATATATATATATATATATATATATATATATATATGTGTATATATATATATCTATTTGTATGAGAATTGAAGTCGGGTTTGTTTTTTGCTTAGAGATTACTTGTTTTATTAAATTTTTGTTTATTTTTTGAAAATATATATATAAATATTTGTATGGGAATTGAAGTCGGTTTTGTTTTTTGCTTAAAGATTACTTGTTTTCTTAAATTTTTGTTTATTTTTTTAAATAAATTGTAGTTTTTTAGTTTAGATTTTACTCTTTTAAAGCGAAAAAATATATTTTTTAAATTCATTTTAATGACATTAAAGTAATAAAGTTTCTTTTCTAATAAATTGTTAAACTATTATTTCTCGCTTCATAAAAAATATTCATTCATTAAATAGCGTCTAGCTGATGAATGTATGTATGGCATTGGTACTTTACGTCTTCGTTTACACAAATATATGGAATTATATCAACTATCCCCTTATTCTAGAACCGGAATTTGCGTAATTCGTAGCTACGTTACGAAAAACGAAAAATCGACATGCTGCAACCCTTGCGGAAAAATGTGCAGCATTGCCAGCTATGAGTTGTTTTTCGAAGTCAGCTGTATGAAGGAAAACAAAGTGGAAAGGAATTAAAAAAACATCATCATGTGCCTGCTTATAGTAAAATTGCTTCATTTTACACATTTGGAGGAAAATTATGGATTCTGATGCATTTGCAATTATAAGAGTAAGAGCGCCATGATTCACAAAGGTATGCGGAGCTGTCGGGCATAGTAGCCATGGACGCATAAATGTCAGCTTCTGGTTGAATTGCTGAGCCACAAGCTATAACTGCTCCTATGCCTGAAGAACTGGCACTCAATCCAGTTAACGCAATAACGGCTTCTTTCAAGCCATTGAAAACATGAATTTAGTTAGGTCCAAAACCTAGTTGCGCTTGCTTCTGCCTTCGGCCGCGCTTAGGGATTATAAGCCTTACTAATGAGAATTCTCTTTTCCGTGTTGCCGGAGAAGAGGGCGGAACCCCCTCTTTTACTGTGAAAGCTATAAACCATTTATTGTGCATATAACTCCGGCTACGCCATCCACTGGAACTTTGTGCAGAACCCACATAGAAATTTACAAAACAACTGCATGGTTAAAACCGAATTTATTAATAAACTAGAGCTCGGAAATTTTAGTTAAAGTTTAATCCTTTTACTGCACGTACGTTAAAGTTTTAAGATTCGGGTGATACGTTTGGATACAACAACCCAAAATGATTATACAAATAACTAAGCCGTAGCCAAGTTTCTCGAAAGGGGACAACAAACATTCTTTTTTTTCGTTCGTATAAAGCGCTGGATAAAAGTATGCGTTTATGCGAAATGCAAATTTATCTGTTTAAAAGAACACCACTAACAACACATCGATTACATCTTTTTGCTTAATTTTTATCTCGCATCGACACAGAATAGTTTTCGTACAAAATTACCCAAAAAAGCTGTCAATTTCTCATTCGTTCGTTTTTAGGCATGCCTTTGTTACGAATTTCGAAAGTTCGAAGATACGATTCGGATTGCAGCATACCATTTCTACGATTCGTAGCAAAATGCGAATACGAAAGTGTTGCAGAATAGGGGTGTATAAGAAATTTGGTGTAAGATAAATATTTATTATTAACAATAATGCAGCCTTTTTCCATTATTTTTAAGATTCAGTGATTTAAAATTTTGCGCCGACAACATAAACTCGTCGCATATTATCTGCACGAATCTTCATTACGAACGGATTCAGGGAAGGCTTTCTACGGACTTCGAATTAACGTTCGTAGCCATTCGGATTATGTGATAGCTTTTTGGTAGATTTCACGAAAAGCGAAGCTACGATGGATTCTGTGATAGCCCTGATTACTTCTATAAAGTCCTCTTCTTTTATTCTGCCATCTGCCTCTCCCATTGCTGACGGAAAGAACTGTAGAATTTCAGAGTCAATTTTTTCTAGCGGTGTAAGTCTTTCGCTCGCAGGCAAATTGCCGGTTCTGTTTTGAAACCTTTTAATTTCTGCCTGCTGTTTTTTACAGCGCACTTCCAGTCAGCCCAATTCTACAAAAAAGATATGTTATGATTTCATCATACCTTTTTTAAAATACATTCATATACATACCTTTTCCACTGCTCGGCTGTTTTGCAAGCTCCTCCAGCTGCGTTGAGCTCAATAGCAACGGCTTCCACACATTGCGGCTGAGCGAGGCGCTGTTGGGACCGACAAATTTTCTCATTGCCACCTTCTTGTTGTTTCTCATTAAATCCATTAGCTTTACTTTCTGAATTTTTGTCATTTTTCCACTTCTAGTTTTTTCTGCAAGATGACATTAATAAAATTAAGAAATTATTGGTAATTATTAAGAAAATATCACTACATTTAGAGCTGGTATACCGAAAATACATTTACAAAACACTTACAGCAACACTACCTTACGATAGCTACGCAGAAGGGTTGCATTTTGCGATATATTTCATATCGCAAAGATACCAAAACGGGCTACAGGGTGAACTCCTGTAAGAACAACCACGCCGACCTGGAGACTGATGTGCAACGTACTAAATAATGGAGGGAACACTTTTCCACCCTTTTGAATGGCACCAGCACTGAAAGTAGTTGGAGTAGTGGAGAAGACGAACCCGAGCCCCAGTCGATGACGATGGAGTCGATGTCCCATGCCTGACTATGACGAGGTACGAATAGCGATTGCGCGGCTGAAAAACAACAAATCTCCTGGAGCTGACGGCCTGCCAGACGAGCATAAGGTGCATGCATCAGCTCTTATGCAGAATATGGTCAGATGAGCGCATGCCCGAGGACTGGAATTTAAGTGTGCTCTGCCCAATTCACAAGAAAGGCGATCCCGCCATACACACCAACTTTCGCGGGATCAGCCTTAGGTTACAAGGCTTTATCGAGTGTATTGTGTGAAAGACTGACGCCCACCGTCAACGAACTTACAGAAATGCTTATCAGTGTGGCTTTAGACCTGGCAAATCTGCCATAGATCAGGTATTCACACGAAACTAATACGACTATGTAAAATGACGTTGGGCAATACCATCAGCTCTGTCAGAATTTGGAAGGACCTCTCCGAGCAGTTTGATACCAACCGAGGTTTCAGACAAGGACTCCCTTTCGTATGATTTCTTTAACCTGATGTTGGAGAAGATAATAAGGGCCACAGAACTGAACCGCTCAGGGACAATACTTTACAAAAGCGTACAATTGCTGGCGTATGCCGACGATATTGATAATCGGTAAAAACAAGGGCTACGTCTTTTCTGCTTTCTCGGGATTAGATAGAGAAGCAAAGCGAATGGGTCTGGTGGACAACAAGGGCAAAACGAAGTATCTCCTGTCATCACACAAACAGTCAGAGCATACGCTTCTTGGCGCACACGTCATTGTTGACAGTTACAACTTTAAAAAAGTAGACAACTTCGTTTATTTGGGAACCAGCATTAACATCAATAATAATGTCAGCCTTGATATTCAACGGAGAATCACTCTTGCCAACAAGTGCTACTTTGGACTGAGTCGGCAATCTCGTCGTTGAGAGATCACACTTAATACATCATGCCTGTGCTGGTGTATGGCGCAGAGGCATGGACAATGAAAACATCTGATGAAGCGCATCTTGGAGTTTTCGAGAGAAAGATTCCGCGAAAGATTTAAAAACCCTTACGCTTTGGCGATGTCAAATACCGCAGACGATTTAACGATGAACTGTATGAGCTTTACAACGATCTAGACATAGTGCAGCGAATTAAAATTGAGCTGCTCCGCTGGCTTGCCTTGTCGTTCAATTGGACAGAAACGCTCCTGCTCTGAAAGTATTCAACGCGGGCCGCGATGCTGGTAACAGAGGAAGAGGAAGGACTCCTCTGCGTTTAAAAGACCAGGTGGAGAAGAACTTGGCTTCTCTTGGCATTTCCAATTGGTGTCAAGAGAGAAATGACTGGCGTGCTGTTTTGGACTCACACAGGCGGTTACAGCGCCAATAAAGAAGAAGAAGCCAAATAAAACATTAAATAATGTTATTTAATAAAAATCTTTTACCTTACCGTTAAATCTACAAATTTTCAAGAATACCAATAATTTTTTACGTAACTTATCTTTAGGCATATCTGGGTTAGTTCTAATTTAAATGGACTGAAGTCGTAAATAATCACTTCTGAGTTAAATTGATTTGGTGAAACGAGTTGTAAATGTTACCTAATAAGTTGGGCTACAGTAGAGTCTAAAATACTAAGTTTGTGACTTTTTTGCATATTTTGACGGGCATGCCGAAGCCTCGCGCAACTGCAGCCAGCTAGTTAACAATAAATATGTGACATGTGTCTCCGTTCAGTAGTAAGGGTTGCCTACTTCAGTTTTTTGACAAATGGCAAACCTGCGCCCCTGTCGTATTGGTAACAGCTAAGCATATGTCGATTTGCCAATGAAAAATATGGTTTATNAAAAAGAAGTCTGATGAGGAGATGTGGTGATCTCCGAAATAGTGCTATAACTTCTACCGCTTAGACTTTGTTGCTTTTTCAATTTTTCCTAATAAACAATCGTGGTACAAAGCTCAATAAAAATATTAAAAATAAAATGTTAACAAGCCACAATAACATTGACGAAAAATATGGTTATTTATAAACTTAATCCGCTGTATAACTTAAAACATGAAATTTTCCTATAAAAATAAAGAATTATAGAAATCGGCTAACGTGGTCCAAAGTTATGCGGTAGCATACATACAAAAAAAAAATATTCCGACGAATTGATAATCTTCTCCTTTTTTGAAGTCGGTTAAAAACTAAGGAACTTAAATTCATTCACATTGGAATCGCTGTGATTTTTGAAAAATGTAAAAAAAGAGGTCATCTTTCCAATTACATATACGTATATCTGGGCCTGCGGCAGTCATCCCTTAAAAAAAGTGTACTCTCCAGATGTAAATATCGGCTTAATGTGGCAAAAATTAGAGGCTTTAACGACTGTAGCTGTTACACTCCCCCAAGTTGGACGCAAGCTGAGTTTCAGGACCTCCTGGACGGTATCGTCTACTGAGTGGGGAAGCTAGAAAACAAACAAAAGGGGCGTAGCATTCCTTGAAACCATCGCCGTATTGGACTTTGTATTTCTTAACCAAGGAAGTAGCAGCACATTTTGTAAGAGTTTTAGCAGCAATTCCCTAGCCAGGCGAGCAAAATGGTGTTATAGCGACCTCTATACTCACAGTGAAAGCGCGAGATTCGCCGCACCAAGCTCAATGTATAGGCCGGAACTCATCGACACTTGATGAGAACCTGTTTAGGCTTGTATACAAAGAATATGCCGGCATGGTAAAGGAAAACTCTTCTTCTCTAAGGGAAGCTGTGGATATTCCGTCAACTATACGAAAATCCTGCGACTCAGCTATGTCTAGAAAAAGCGCTGGGTTCAAGCGCAAACCTCTTTACTGGTGGAATGAAACCATCGAAGACCTCAGGGCGAAATGCCTGCTCGCTAGATGGCGATGCCAAAGGCGTAGACATGATTCGGGCTATGAACGTTGTCACAAAGAATATAAAATTTTGCGTAAAATGCTAGAAAATGAAATTCGACGAAGTACAATAGCAGCATTCAAACAGCTTTGTGAGCAAGCGGATACCAACTCTTTGGGAGGCGCACATAGAGTCGTGATGTCCAAAATCAGCAAACCATTAAAACCCAAATGCCCTTTATTGCTAGGAAAAATTATTCGGACCCTGTTTCCTCACCGCAAGACAGTAAATCTGCCGCCGCGGCCAATTAATTCCAACGACGTAGAAGAGGTAACATCTTAGCGGCGTCCAGCGTGATTGGCAACAACAAATCTCTCGGTCCGGATGGGATGCAAAACGTAGCACTGAAAATATCCATTCAAGAAAACCCGGTGCTGTTCGCGCGAGTGATGCAGAGATGTCTTGGGCAAGGCTGATTCTCCGATAGGTACAAAGTGCAGAAACTGGTGCTGCTTCCGAAACCATGAATCCATTTGCGTTCACCCGCTTCCTTCCGCCCTATTTACCTTCTAGACACCATGGGGAAGATTCTGGAGAGGATCATCCACAATCGCTTACTCAGCATTACCGAAAGTGACAACGGTCTATCGCAACTGCAATTTTGTTTTCGCAAGAAGATGTCTACGATAGCGGCAGTAAATAGAGCGGTTTCTATTGCATCTAAATCAGTCGCAGGCAAGCGTTGGAAAGGAGGAAACAAGAAATACTGCGCTATAGTGACGCTAGACGTTAAAAACGCTTTCAACTCATCAAATTGGGAACTGAAACTCAAAGCCTTTACGAGGTTAGGCATTCCCGCGTATCTCTTTAATATCATACGAAGCTATCTCAGTGAAAGCGAGCACACAAAAATAGGATAACAAAGGGATACGATAACAGCAGGAGTGCCGCCAGGCTCAGTATTAAGTCCAACATTTTGGAACATAATGTACGACGGGGTCCTCCGGTTACAGTTTCCCACAGTTGTTAGCATTATTATATTTGCGAGGAGAAGACAGAAGGCAGAAAAAGCTTCTTTCACGGTGGGCAGGCACCTAATACTATCAAATAGACAGATACGCTACTTGGGAGTGTTACTAGACGATAGACTAAACTTTGGCGCACACACAGAATACATTTCCAATAAAGCCTTCAAAATGTACAGTTCTCTCAGCAGAATGCTCCCAAATATCGCTGGACCAAGGAGCAGCAGACGGAGTGTACTTAGGAGAGTGATTGCCTCCACTCTTCTATACGCATCACCAGTGTGGGTCGAACCGGAAACACTGCAGTGCCTTACAGAGACTGTGCACACTCAAAGTTGCTTCTGCGTATTAGACGACATCAGCGCAAGTGGCAATGGTGGTTGCTGGTATGGTACCGATTTCGATTCAGGCTGATGAATCCGCGCATATCTCAATGCGAAAGGAAAGCAGCACAGAAACAGATACTGAAGCCGCTTCTAATAAAGAGGAAAGGGCCGTATCCTTTCGAAAATGGCAAGAGAGATGGGACAGAAGCACCAAGGGAAGATGGACATACACCCTGATTCCAAACCTTGTAAAATGGGTGAACTGTACGCATGGAGAAGTATATTTTCAGTTGAAAATGGCAAGTGAGATAGGACAGAAGCACCAAGGGAAGATGGATGTACACTAGGGTGGTCCACAAATGCATGGGAAAAAGTAAAGTCGGAATTTTTATGCTCTCCTCCCCTAGGATTGTTCTATACCGAAAAATAGTATACCCGTATTTTTGTTATTTTGCAATCAAAAAATGGTTAGAGTTCGCTCAAAGCGCCCAAAGTTTTCCATGTATTTTATATGGGGAAGATGGGTGAGAGCATTACAATTCCGAATTTATTATTTTTGGACTACCCTAATGTACACCCTGATTCCGAACCTTGTGAAATGGGTGAATCGTACGCATGGAGAAGTATATTTCCAGTTGACAGGCCACGGCGTATATCGAAGCTACCTCCACCGATTTGGATACGAAAACTCGCCGCTTTGCCCAATATTTAACGTAGCAGAAGATGCGTGCCACGTGGTCTTCAACTGCCCGCGCTTCAACGCCCTTAGAATAGAAATAGCGGATCTGACAAACACAACGCCGCTTCCGCAAAATATCGTGAACATCGTGCTCACCTCCGAGAATGCGTGGTCTGCGACATAATTGCGAAGATACATAAGCTGCTACGTGAGGAAGAAAACAAGCGCCGCAATGTTCTACGAACTTGGCCTGTGGCAAAATATGTATACGTACGCATGTGACCTCGACATAAGGGAAGGTGGGTGGGGGTAGCGGACCCGACATGAGTGGCGTACATAGGTATAATATAAACTCCACGGGGGTCTAGAAGGTGCAACTTTCAACTCACTGCACCAAGACTAAACAAGACAGTAACAGACGTTGAGCCTAGCGCTCACACCGCCTCCCGACGCAATACTTAACGGTAGTACCGGGGGATACGGTACAGGACGGTAGGCTGTTTATTGCGATTAAAGTTCCACACTGACGGGGTTAAGGCTTTCGATGCTTCCTCCTCTGAAAACAATACATTAATACACATACATGAATGTTAGAACATACACATAGAATGTCACAACATACACATATGTGTATTAATATTAGTATAACCAGGGCCGAAAAGTTCTAGCTTTTGCTTGGAATTGCTTATTTTGCTTATTCAGGGTTTCCAAGCTTAATTTCAACGATCATGCTTATTTTGCTTATTTCAGTGAATAAAGCTAAGTACGGACGTTTTAAGAAAACGGGTAAGAAATTAATTGCTATTCTTTGATGTGTGTGAGAAGTTGGGTCCAAGGAGTTTTGAAACCTGATATTTTAGAGTCTGCTGTCTCACTTTTTCCTTACGAAATAACGGAACGGGCATACATATATTTTTGGTGAAAATAAGGGTGGCTTGTACTCTTCACAAACAAACTTCAGTAAACCATAATAGAAAGCGTGGCAAATTTCTTAAGAACTTCGGACTGCTTAAGACAATTTTTCGCAATTAATTTTTCTTTACCATTTCTTTTGCGTTTGTTTATTCGCCGAACTAAAGAATTATTTACAAATAACAACATAAAAAGAGATTTGGTTTTTACAAACCTGTAACTTCATTTGCATTTCTGCTTGGATACAAAAATTTTAAACCAATGGTTTGTCTCCACGGGAAAGCATTGGTGTTATTTAAGAGATCCAAATAGTAGGAGATCCGACAAAGGCAAGACTTTCACCCATCTGTTTAATGGATGAAATTTACTTTGTATGAAATTTTACGTGTTAGGAAATATTCCGCGAGTTTGTTGGCTGAAAAAATCCTGGCCCGGATATTTTTAATTAAATATTCACAAATTATTATTATTTTTTTAATTTTGACCTCATTTGTTTAATGAACAAATTACATACATATAAAACAATCGAAAGCATAAAGCCTTTATAATGTGTTAATCAGATGAAAGAAAACTACTAATATTATCTACCTGTTCATACCTGCCAACCCGATAGGTAGGCCAGGAAAAAAACAACGTTTTCACCATGATACGAAAAAGAAGGTAGTTTCATTTAATGACATTCGTTGTTGTTGCTAACCATTTGACTTTTAATAAAATTATGACATTTCATCAAATTCATGCTACCTGATTACTAGAAGAAATATATTTTTTTAAGCAGAAGATTTTATCAGTACATTCAAAGAAGTGGAATATGATGAACTAGAAAATTATGCCGGCTAAATGATTTCGCAAATGGGGTTGACGACAAGGTTTCAGAACGCATGAAGAAAGTGTAACTGCAAAACCGCGTAACTGACATTTTTCTCCAAAAATTGGATTTGATCACACAAGCTCTTGGCTCAACCCTTATCCATTCGTCCTGAAATGCGATTTCTTTGTAAAAAAGAGAACCATTTTGAAATGTGGGTGTTTTTACTCTCTTCTAAATAATTTATGCAACCTCACATACGCAGTTGTGCATTTTGTTGATACACGGTTTTGTACTTTAAACGACGATCTGTTAGCTGTTTATCGGAGGGCGGTCTGTTCAAGCCGACTTCAGGTGTTTTGCATAAATTAAAAATTTGTGAAATTTAATGATGCTAAAAGCCTAATTTTTTGCAAAATCTGATTAGAAATTTAAAAGCAAATTTGAACCTAAATATCAAAAGGTTTTATTTGGGAAGAACATTCTTTAGAATTTGATTTTTAAATCGCAAGATTGCATTAAAAAAAAACAGAAAAATGCGCGCGTGGTTTTTATTACAAAATGAAAAGAACCATTACGATGAAGTCTCCTTTAACAGTACCAAGTACTGATAATGGTTTTTGATTTGAAATGTTATTACATTGGTATAAATATGGGAAAATAAATACTCCGATTTATTGTTTTAAAATTATCAAAGTGGCAAGGCCGTTGATAATACTCACAAATTATGAAACTTCAAAAAATTTTATTATCCGTCAAAAGTTGTTTATTGAAACTACCTTCTTTTTTGTATCATGGATTTCACATTCTAAAGGCTTAATACTTTCGATAAGTATATAATTTTTTCATTAAACAAATGTGTACAGAATTAAAACAAAAATAATTTTTGAATATTTAATTAAAAATATCCTGGCCAGCCAACCAGCCAGCCACTCGCAAAATATTCATTACCACGTTACATTTCATATAAAAAAGATTTCATCCATTATACAGATGGGTGAAGGTCGTGCCTTTGTCGGATCTTAGACTAAAAATAATTTATCTAAACTGGAGAAAACGAGTATTAAATAAATTAAACGACCAGCGCAGATTTCTATGATTTGAGAATATCAAGCAATCCTTGAAATAAACCAAGGACTGAAACCGGTACAAAATAACGTTCCGGTTTCGGTTTTGATTTCGTTCTTCAAAATTATTTTCGGTTTCGGTTTCGATTTCGTTCCGATTTCGGTTTTGGAATAAAAAAATTAAAACCAGTTTGACAAAAAAAATATTTATTAATTAATATGTACCTTCCAAGTTTGCTTTTTGGTGAAATTAAACATTGTGATTAATTTTAATTTATATAAAGAAAACACCTCTGAATCAATTATACAAACTAATAACCATATTCTACCACATTTGCTTAGATCTAAACGCAGAAATTAGTTTATTACATTATTTTTTTATATAATAAGGGTTGTGGCTCATAGGTATTTGATACATACCTATTCATTAGGGTGGCTCATAAAAACACTCTTTTTGGAAATTCATAAACGCTACATCAGAATATTGTTATTTGTGATAAAAAAAGAGACGTTTTTTTTATTAAAAAAAAATGTTTAGAGGTCGCGCTGTTTAATTGATGAAATCTACTTTGTATGAAATTTTACGTGTTAGGAAATATTCCGTGAGTTTGTTGGCTGAAAAAATCCTGGCCCGGATATTTTTAATTAAATATTCACAAATTATTATTATTTTTTTAATTTCGCACTCTTTTGTTTAATGAACAAATTACATACATATAAAACAATCGAAAGCATAAAGCCTTTAGAATGTGTTAATCAGATGAAAGAAAACTACTAATATTATCTACCTGTTCATACCTGCCAAACCGATAGGTAGGCCAGGAAAAAATAGACCACTCAACGTTTCCACATTCTAAAGGCTTAATACTTTCGATGGGTATATAATTTTTTCATTAAACAAATGTGTACAGAATTAAAACAAAAATAATTTTTGAATATTTAATTAAAAATATCCTGGCCAGCCAACCAGCCAGCCACTCGCAAAATATTTATTACCACGTTAAATTTCATAGAAAAAAGATTTCATCCATTAAACAGATGGGTGAAGGTCGTGCCTTTGTCGGATCATAGACGAAAACTAATTTAACTCAACTGGAGAAAACGAATATTAAAAAAGATAAACGACCAGCGCAGATTTCTATGATTTGAGAATATCGAACAATCCTTGAAATAAACCAAGGAATGAAACCGGTGCTAAATAACGTTCCGGTTTCGGTTTTGGTTTTGTTCTTCAAAATTATTTTCGGTTTCGGTTTCGATTTCGTTCCGTTTTGGAATAAAAAAAGGAAAACCAGTTTGAAAAAAAAAATACATATTAATTAATTAATGTGTACCTTCCAAGGTTTGTTTTTGGAGAAATTAAACATTGTGATTAATTTTAATTTATATAAAGAAAACACCTCTGAATCAATTATACATTTATACAAACTAATAACTAATAACCAGGACTAACATATGCGTAAGCGCCAATCTATTATTATTATTATTAATAACCATATTCCACCACATTTGCTTAGATCTAAATGCAGAAATTAGTTTATTACATTATTTATTATATAATGAGGGTTGTTGCTGATATGTATTTGATACATATACATTAGAGTGGTTCATAAAAACACTCTTTTTGGAAATTCATAAACGCTACATCAGCATATTGTTATTTGTGATAAAAAAAGGGACACGTTTTTATTATTTCGAAAAAAAGTTTTTTTAGGGTCGCGCGAGAACATCAGCGTTTTTATAAAACACCGACCAGCGCGACCTCTAAAAAAAGCTGTTTTTTTTCAATAAAAAACACGTTTCTCTATTTCTATCACAAATAACAATAATTTGAGGGAGCGTTTATGAATTTCAAAAAAAAAATTTTTTTGAACCACTCTAATATATGTACATACATATAAGCAAGTGTGATTTTCACAAAAATTTTGTTGATATTATTTAAAATCACAATGTCCTAAACGTTGAGGAAAGAAAATCAAAAATTACACTTCACTGATGATATTAACACTAAAATATAACACTATGCGACAGTCAAAATCGGGATGGGATGAAACTAACGGGAAATGTTTATCGGTCAAAAACAATTTATACGTGGGATGAAACCAACGGGAAATGTTATATCGGTCAAAAACAAGTCCGGCGTTTCGCTGGGTCACGTCTAGGAATCGAGATATATCGATTTGAAGTTAGTAACTATCATATAGGGGAAATTGTCACCTTTGGTGGTCTTTTTTTGACATAACTCGAGAACCACTAGTCCGATTTTGCTCAAACAAATTTAAAAAAATTAAAAATTACAATTCCTTTAATCTGTTCATATAACGTTTTTCTACATAATCAACAGTTTTGCCGGTAAAAATAAATGTATTAAGAAAAAAAATATTTTTTGTATAAAATATTAAATTTCATGATGTATGTATCATTTTGTTCATAGGTTATGTGACTTTACGTGACACTTTTTTCCGTTTTGGATTTTTAATGAATTTAAAAAAAAAATTTAATTTTTAAGAAAAAAAAAATTATTTTTGCCGTAGAGTGCAACTTGTTGCAACCATGTGCTTGAGGAACGTATACATCACAAATAATAATTTAAATACCAGGTACTTTTGAAAGTAACGATTAATTAAAAAACATAAAACAAAAATATACAAAAACAATTTCTCTAAATGTTTATTCTACTCTATAAAGAAATGGCGAATGGAGAATTTTTTGCCATTTTTTTCGATATTTACTAGAAATTTTGAGGGTGTACGAGTCAAACGGATCTCATAATCGGTGTTGTTATTATTGCACTTAAAATGTTTTCATAAGAGCAGCAAAGCATTCAAAGCGGAGTCTTCAAAGCTTGACCTGCAGTTTTTACATACAAATTTACTGATGAAAAACATATTTCGGCATCAACACTTTTAGGCTGAACTGCCAAAAGGTAGACATAACCCATTTGAAGATGATGACCCCTATCTCCTCCATTACAAAATATTTGAACTTCTTTTACCAGCACGTTTCTCGTTTTTCGATTTGAGGAAGTTTTGAGTAGATTGATCTAAAAAATTATCTAACTTTTCCTTAAAACTCTCTGTTTCGTTTACATTAGCGACGCTATGAGTAAATTCATTGAAATCGGCTCAGACTGCAATTTAAAAGTACAGTTTCAAGCTTTTTGTTAATTGCAGTCAAAACGACATTTTTCAAAAATCATACTTCAAAATTCATAAACAAATTCTTACTATCAATTCGATATTTCAAAATTTTCGGGATCCCGGGATTAATGCAAGCAAATCCCGGCATTTCCGGGGCGTCAAAAACACCCGGATCCCGGGATCTCGGGATTGGCATCCCTAGTGTAGACCAAGAGAAGTGCTTTGGGTTTAATTTTTTAAAAGGTTTGCCACCTAATTATAAATCTATTGTTTGAAATATGATACTCAGTAAAATATCGCAATATGGGCATCAAGCGAAAGAGTTTTTATACGTAATTAATATGTTCGTGTTTTTAAGAGTTGCCACCTATTAAAAATATATATAGCTATGAAAGGTAAGTAACGTATTAAGGACATATCAAACGGCAGCTAGTTAAAAGGGCTTTTGTGTAAAGGTATGACAATTTTCGAGAGTGTTCATCTAGTTAACAACTCTTCACTAGCTTTCGTTTGATAGCAATATCGAATGCCCTTAATACACTACTTACCATTCATAGGTATAAAACACTGGTATTGGAGCTTCAAAACCATTATATTCGAGTATACACAACTCTGGGATACTCTAAAGTCTTAGTCTGATTGCTGATTGCTGATTGATAAGTCTAGAATACCAACCGTTTAGCTGTAAAAAAACAAGTAATAAGGGTCGATAGAACTTTTTACGCTAATTTCAACCATACCAAAATTATTTGATGCAAATAAAAACCAAAGCCAATAAAAGAGGTTAAAGTTCAACTTAACTATTTTTATGTGTTTAATATATCGGAAACTAGTTAACCGATTAAAAAATTATTGATGCTAGTTTCAACATAATTTAAATGCCTTTTATGCAAGGTATATACTATAACCAGTTTTAGAACTAATTTTATATAAACTACATTTAAAAATATATATTTTTATTTTATTTCGTTTTTTTAGTATTTCTGGACTAAAAATATAAAAAGGCATATAAATTATATACATACACGAAAGAAAAATTAACTACCTTTATTTTGACGTCATTAGTTTTTTAATAGGTTATGTTGTTCAGAAGATATTAATATTAAAAAAATCAGAAAATTTAACTTTAACCATTGATATCTTTTTTATATTTTAATTTCGCCAGGTAATTTTGGTAGGGTTGAAATCAGCACAAAAAGTTCTGTCGAGCCACATTTTTGGTTTTTGCATCGCTAGATGGTTGATATTCGAGACTTACGTGCACAGAACGACTTCGGACTAATTCTGATTAAATCCTGCAGTACGGGAACAGACTAACTGTCGGCAAGTTGGTTGCAAGTTTGGATTATCAAAGACAAAAACCGAATCGGGTCAAAAAAAGGGTTGCATTCGCATAAACTCAAAATAAAAGTGGTGTTTAAGGAGAGTTTAACGAAATTTTGTATGGTAAACTCAGAGTTTAAGAGTAGAGTTAAGGCTTAAACCCCAAAATGGCCCATAAACACGAGTTAGTGGCTCAATGTGAATGCCTTATAAAACTGTGAGTCCTCCCCTTTGTGTGACACCATCAACGCGCACGCGACAAAATCGGAGGAAATGTTCGGCCAAGCCCTAACATATGTGTAAGCGCCAATCTATTATTATCTATATCTATACCTATATCTATTCGCAAGCAAGCGTTTGGTGTGTGCAGACGCGCTTTTAATTCGCTCTGTTATTTTATTATCTTTTCTTTCGTAATGGAGAACTTTTGCGGAAAATGTACTAAAGCCTTTTCAAGATCTGATGCTAATCTGCTGCCGTGTAATGGATTTTGTAAAAAAAACTTTTCATCGTGTTTGCTGCAAAGACGTTTCTGAATATGATTTCAATTTGGTAAAAACTAAACGTAACCTGTTATATCTTTGTGATGAGTGTGTTGTCATGCCAGAGAAACTCATTAAAGCTCTGGATGCTTAGTATTGATCTTATTTCAAACACTTTTGATGCTAAATTCAAAGATTTATCGAAACAATTTTATGCAATAAAAGATCTAATAATCTCCTTGCATTCGACCAACAACAACTCGAGTGCAAATAGCCTGAACGCTGTGAATGCTGATATGATGGCTGCGGAATTCAATGCCAGAAAAACTGCTGCTAATATTTCTTACAACAAAAACTACTATTGTTCCTCGCCTGGTGTTTTTGAGTTTTCCGCTGTCCCTCATCCATTTAATTCGCCAAGGGCACAGTTTGGGAGTAACGTTAACGGTATCTCTCCCTCTCGTTTGTATTCTGCTCTGACAATCGCTACAGCGGTCGATACTCTTGTAACTAACGATAGCACATACACCTCTGTTACTGCGCCTACATCGCTGTCATCTGTTGCTCTTCAATCTACACCTGCTATCTCTCTTAGCACTGCTTCTACTAGACCATCTTCCTCGTCGTTCGCTGATGCTGTTTTGTTGTCTAATACTAATACTAATATTAATACTAATGCTAGTTCGCATGGCTCTAATACTGTGCGTCAAGTTGGCGGCCTCATGGATACAAATACTGTCGCAGATTGCACTGCCAATTTACCTGCTGTTACTACTACCACCACGAAGCCATCAACCCCGTGTACTGCTAATGCTGGTGTTGCTGCTAATACATCTTCACTCGATATGAGCTGCGCTGCTGCTGCCGCTGCTGGCACTAATTCCGTGCAATCTAATGGCAATCGCTCTGTTAGGTCTCCTGCTGGTGCTGTTGCGAAAATCAACACCGATGATTCTTATAATTCTGCTGCTGTTAAATCTTCATCTGGCAGGCCGGATGCTGTTAGTTCAATGTCAACTACAAGTGGTATGAATGCTATACATGGCAACATACATAAACGAAGTGCTGATAAATCGGATGATGCTATTGCGGCCGGTAATGAAGATGGTGGCGATTGGGCTGCTGCCCGAAATTTAAATAGGCCCAAATGCATAAACATTGTTCATGGGCGTAATAATAATACAGATCTCGAGGTAGTCATTAAGAAGAAATGGTTGCACATTTCCTCCTTTAAACCGTCTGTATCTGAGGAAAACCTTATTGGGCATGTATCTAAACATGCAAAGATCGATAGTACACACCTTACGTGCAACAAATTAGTAGAAAAAGGAACTCCACTTGAGAGTCTTCGGAGCGTGAACTGTAGGATTGGTGTGATATCTTCCCTCTACAACAACATCTTAAATACAAATGTGTGGCCGTCTGATATCATTGTGCGGCCCTTTCGATTCTTTCGATATTTTCAACCAGAAGCTAACCAAGGAAGTTCCAAATAGTGTTATACAGTCTAATGCCGAATATACATGCAAAACTCTGAATATATACATCCAGAATATGGGTGGAAGGCGCACAAAAGCTAAAGAAGTCTTTCTTTGTTCTTCACGTATGGATTATGACATATATATCTTTGTGGAAACTTGGCTTAACAGTAATTTCTTCAGTGGAGAATACTTTGATCCCAACATTTTCCAGACGTATAGGAAAGACCGTGATGCTGAGAAAACTGGCCACTTCAAAGGGGGTGGTGTACTAATTCCTTTAAGGCGTAGTTTAAGGTCGTAATTTTTTTAATTGCTCAACCACGATACTTTAATTGACCAATTACGTGTGCGCGTTGTTGGCTCGTTCGGCTCCTTATTTATCTGTGTATCATATGTCCCACCTAACAGTTCAGATGAGTTATATAACTATCACATAGAGAATATCACACACATCTATGAAAGTAATGGAAATTGTAATCTTTGTATTCTTGGCGACTTCAATCTCCCTGGCATTAACTGGACATGCTTTCAAAACTCGGGGCGCCTTACCCCAACCAACGTTACTCGTTCGCATGAAATAAACTTTATTGATAGTCTTTTTAGCCTTAATATTAAGCAAATTAATTGCATATTCAATAAGACGAATGTAGACGAAAATTTGATATCTAATCTCCCTGAATGTAAGACTCCGATCTGTTATTCTGATAAGCATCATAATCCCCTTATTGTTTCTTTAGAGTTTTTTGATAAGCTCCCCTTAATACAAAATAATAGGATTTCCTACAATTTTCGGGATGCAAATTATGACGTCATAAACCTGGCTATAAATAACGTAAATTGGTGTGATATCTT
>NW_016157172.1:350925-351177 GCF_001687245.7 Rhagoletis zephyria | reverse complement strand
ATAAGTCCCAAGAACTTAAAATTTGGTGTGCAGGCATATCTACGGTAGGCGCTTTAACTAAGGCATATATAACTGAGTGGAACATCCCATAGGCGTGAAAAATTCGGAATCACATGTCACGTGAAATTTGGTACGCAGACGTATCTTTAGTAGGTTCTTAAAGTAGGCTATATATAAGTGAGTTTTTAAAAGGGGGAGCGGCACGTCCCATGACCTGGAATGTTTTATCAGCTATAACTCCGGAGCTATAAG
>NW_016157172.1:349809-350853 GCF_001687245.7 Rhagoletis zephyria | reverse complement strand
CAGCCATTTTAATGGTAGGTACTTATATTAGGGTATATATAAATGAGTTTGGAAAAGAGTGCATGGCACATCCAATAGGCATGGAATTTTTTAACAGCTATAACTGCGGAACTATAAGTCTCACGAACATGAAATTTAGTATGCAGATATATCAATGGTAGGTGCTTATAGTATGGTATAAATAAATGAGTTTGTAGAAGTGGGCGTGGCACATCCCATAGGCGTGGAAAATTTTATCAGCTATAATTTCAAAACCATAAGTCAAATGAAATTGAAATTTGGTACGCAAACGTATCTATGGTAGGTGCTTATATTAGGGTTTAATATATAAATATCCCGTGTCACTGTGTTCGTTTTCGCTAATCTCCGAAACCGCTTAACCGATTTCAATGAAATTTTGTGGGTGTGTATTGTTGGTTCCAACTTAAAAGATAGGATAGTTGTGAACCCGAGTAAAATTATTTTTGTTTTCATCGAAATTAAAAAAAAAAAATAAAAATGAAATGTCTTTCGTATGACGGTGATGCCTGACCAAACGGTTGAACCGATGTCAATTCTGTAAAAAGCACATTTTTGGGCCTTCTGTGTGGAAGGTTCTTTGATTTAAAAAAATGTGAAATTTTTTGTTGTTGTTGCCGAAAAATGAAAAAAGCTGAGACGTCACGATTTCACAATTTCATAGTTTTCCGTATATTGAATGTCACTAAACTACTAAACGGCTAGACCGATTTCGTTCATATTTGGAACATATTTCAGCACCTTCAAGGGAAGTATTTCGACTAAAAATTTAATCGCTAGGTGGCGCTGGGGTCGGGGTATTCATAAAAATTGCATTTACTTGCTGATTTGACTCATATTTAGAAAACAATTTAGTCATATATATGGTAGGAGCTTACAGAAGAGTATATATAAATGACTTTGTAAAAGTGGGCGTGGCACATCCCATAGGCGTGAAATTTGTTAACAATCATAACTTCGGAACCATAAGTCACATGAACTTGAAATTTGGTATACAGTCATATATATGGTAGGTGCTGATAGTAT
>NW_016157172.1:344797-346532 GCF_001687245.7 Rhagoletis zephyria | reverse complement strand
CATCGTCGATTATTACCTCGCATGGTACTTCTCCTAACACTTGGGTGCGTTCACCAGTTGCAGTCTGCAGCTTTACTCCAGGTAGCGGCTTCACATAAAAAGTGGCCAGTGGCGGTAGAATAATGTGTCGCTCCAGTATCCACTGTCAGTACTCTCTCCTGCCCATTGACACATCCACCAACAGTGAGGTTGCATGCTTTCCGGCCAAGTTGTGAGACGGAGATTACGGGCACTTCAACTTTTGGAGCCAGCACGCGGCCCATCCTGCTGGCTCGTTTCAGTTTAACGACTGATTGGAGTTNAATCGCGGGCGAAGTGGCCTGACTTTCCACATTTAAAACATTTGCCAGAACCATGCTTTTTCTCGCCCAGCAGTTGGATAATCTTCTTCAGCATTTCATTTGTCTCGTCCGGTGTTTCCACTTCCACGCGATGTGCTTTGTAGGCTGGTCTACTTAGGAGCGCCGCAGTTTCACGCGTCTAAGCATACGAGACAGTTTCAGCAAATGTTGGTTATGGATTCGCGTACGTCTCTCGCTTGGTATACACGTCCCGCATTCCGTTGATGAACCTCTGGATTTTCACTCTTTCGAGGTGCTCACCAGATGCATCTCCAATTGCCAAATGAGCCAACCTTTCAACCTCAGAGGCGAATTCGTGTAGAGTCTCGTTGGATTTCTGGCAACGATTCTCCAGCTCCATCTGGTAGATCTGTCGCCTGTGCTCGCTACTATAGCGTCTTTCCACGGCCCCCATCAATGCATCGTAATTGTTCCTCTCACAGTCGGGAATAGTCTGCAATATTTCCGCTGCAGGTCCTTTTAATGCCACAAACAGAGCAGCGGATTTATCCTCCATACTCCAACGATTTGCTGTAGCTGTCTTCTCGAACTGGAGCGTAAATACCTGGAAAGGAGTCGTGCCGTCAAAGGATGGAGTTTTTACCTTGGGAGCGTTCGTCGAAACGGCTGGACGATTCAACTGCAAGTCTCGGAGTCGACCTTCTAACTCGCCCATCTTTGCCTCGACTTTGTCCTGTCTCTCTTCGATTTTTTCCTGTATTTGTACAATCTTTGCATCCTGTGCTCCCAGTTGGGATGACATCTGTGCTAATACCGCTGCTGATATATGTGTCACCAGCGCTTGTATCTGCGATGAAACATCTGACGACTGTGTTTGCATCTGAGATGACAGCTGTGATGACATCTCTGACATGCGTGTATCCTGTGCTTGCATCATCTATGAAATGGCAGCCAATAACGTGTTCATGTCCATAACTGTTGATGGCGAAGGAGCCTTTTGCTGTTCTTCAACCTTCCCGGATGTCTGTTGCACATCCTTCGACGAACATGCAGCCTCATCCTTCTGTTCGTCCTTTGCGGATGTATCATCGGGTTTACCTTGGAAGTCGTGTTTGTCCACGTCGATGCCTTCATTTTCCGTAGCCTCTCGCAGCTGGGATAACAATTCCACTTTTCTTCCGGAGGTGGCCAAATTACGCTTTTCCAACTCCTCTTTCAGCTCCTCAATTCTTAAGTCCTGAATTTTCGCCATTTTTAGTAGCATCTCCTTCGGGATTTATTTAACAGTCCCACTTCTGACACCAATTGTTACGATTATCCTCGAAACCTTGAGGGATTTCCCAAATATACTCGGGCTCGTATCGCTGGATTGTTAAATAAATGCTAACGATGACCAAATTGTAGTACAATTAACTTTATTGTACAACAAACAA
>NW_016157172.1:344570-344721 GCF_001687245.7 Rhagoletis zephyria | reverse complement strand
CTTATAGCTTGCTTATTCGCAACTCACTTCTCCGCTCACTTTACTTGTAACTTGCTGACATGTAACTAACTCACTTCGCTGTGGCGGCGCCTTTATATACCTGCGCTCGTACTTATGGCAACTCTAGAACGTTCTGAAGTTTATCGCTCAT
>NW_016157172.1:336857-344437 GCF_001687245.7 Rhagoletis zephyria | reverse complement strand
TTTTGGGCCTTCTGTGTGGAAGGTTCCTTGATTTAAAAAAATTTGAAATTTTTTGTTGTTGTTGCCGAAAAATGAAGAAAGCTGAGACGTCACGATTTCTCAATTTTATAGAGTTTTCCGTATATTGAATGTCACTAAACTACTAAACGGCTGGACCGATTTCGTTCATATTTGGAACATATTTCAGCACCTTGAAGGGAAATATTTCGACTAAAAATTTAATCGCTAAGTGACGCGTGGGTCGAGATATTCATAAAAATTGCATTCACTTGCTGATTTGGCTCATATTTAGAAAACAATTTAGCCAATTTAAAAGAAATATTTGGACTTGAAACTTACACGATATGTGGCCCTGTGGCCGAGACATCCCCAAAAATTCTTTTATGCTAAGAGAAGGATATATCTACTATATATTTGTGGAAGTATGTATGTATGTATGTATGTTTGTGCCAGGTTGCAGCCTAAACGGACGGACAGAATCGAACAAAATTTTGACAGAGTATTGCCATGACAGCTGGGCCTATAATAGGGTAAACAATTGGGATTCGACAAGGGGGCGTGGCACCTCCCATAGGCGTGAAATTTTTAATCAGCCATAACTTCGAAACTATAAGTCACATGAACTTGAAATTTGGTATACCGTCATATATATGGTAGGTGCTTATAGTAGGGTATATATGAATGAGGTTGTAAAAGTGGGCGTGGCACATAACATAGGAATATTTTATCAGCTATAACTCCGGAACTATAATGAACTTGAAATTTGGTATGCAGTCATATATATGGTAGGTGCTTATAGTAGGGTATATATGAATGAGGTTGTAAAAGTGGGCGTGGCACATAACATAGGAATATTTTATCAGCTATAACTCCGGAACTATAATGAACTTGAAATTTGGTATGCAGACATAACTATGGTAGCTGCTTACAGTAAACTATATATATAAAGGGGTTTGTAAAAGGGGGCGTGGCACATCCCATAGGCGTGGAAATTTTTATCAGCTATAATTTCACAACCATCAGTCACATGAAATTGAAATTAGGAATTAGACATATCTGCGGTAGGTGCTTACAGTAGGCTATATATACATGAGTTTGTAAAAAGGGGCGTGGCACATCCCATAGGCGTGGACCTTTTTATCAACTATAATTTGGGAACCATAAGTCCCAAGAACTTGAAATTTGGTGTGCAGGCATATCTACGGTAGGCGCTTTAAATAATACTATGTTCACGTTGAAATATTAACTCGAGTTTAACCTTGTGAGTTAATGAACAACTGTCAAGTGTTCTCGTTGGTGTGTTTAATAGAATCCGAGTTTAGTTTGACGTTTGTTTATTTACTTTCGCTTATACGCATTCTGCTAACATATTAGCACAAATTAAATAAAAAAATTAATATTCACTTTGAATGCTCTCCTCTACGACAACGTCAACGTTGTTGATTCTGTGACCTCCGACTATTCTGTGCACTGCCTCGAACAGATGCCACTGCACCGGCGAACCTCCTGTAGGCCCAATGGATTCCTTGCATTTTCTGCACAAATACACATACATATATGTATGCATGTTTCTTAATTATTATATTCCATGTTTTTATCTTACCTGTACCTCTGGCCCCACAACTCCACAAAACAAGTTTCTGCCCCGCCTTCCCAAAAACTCTTCTTGCGCCTTTCTCTCGCTGAGTTTTCTATATCTTCTGCACGTTCCATTCTGCTATACAAAACACGGGTGGCACTGCTCGGGAAAACTTTACAAACCTGTCCAGAAGATTATTTCCACTCTATGATATTGTGGTTTTTTATGTATACAAGTTCAAATGCCATATTAATGTTAAATTTTGCAATTTTCTTACAAACTTACCAAATTTCACGCAAACAGATATTCTCCACTTCTTATAAAAACAGCAAAACATATGATTGTGCAATATCAAAATTCGACAGTGCGGACGAATTTTTATACTAGTGCGGCCAAAGTTTGACAACCATGCAGAGACACAAACCAAATTCGAGCAAAAAATAAGGTTGCATTCGCTTTAACTCCAAATAAAAGTGGTGTTTGAGGCGAGTTAAACGAAAATTTTTGGTATGGCAACAACCCATAAACTCGAGTTAAAGGCTCAACGTGAACATAGTATAAGTATAGTATATAACTGAGTGGAACATCCCATAGGCGTGGAAAATTCGGAATCATATGTCACGTGAAATTGAAATTTGGTACGCAGACATATCTTTAGTAGGTTCTTAAAGTAGGCTATATATAAGTGAGTTTTAAAAGGGGGAGCGGCACGTCCGTGACCTGGAATGTTTTATCAGTTATAACTCCGGACCTATAAGTCGCTTGAACTTGAAGTTTCGTACGCAGCCATTTTAATGGTAGGTACTTATATTAGGGTATATATAAATGAGTTTGAAAAAGAGTGCATGGCACATCCAATAGGCATGGAATTTTTTAACAGGAATAACTTCGGAACTATAAGTTCCACGAACTTGAAATTTAGTATGCAGATATATCAATGGTAGGTGCTTATATATAAATGGGTTTGTAAAAGGGGGCGTGGCACATCCCATAGGCGTGGAAAATTTTATCAGCTATAATTTCAAAACCATAAGTCAAATGAAATTGAAATTTGGTACGCAAACGTACCTATGTAGGATTGGCCTTACTCCGTCAAAGAAATAACACAGGAGTTTTAACGATTTATACATAAAAGAGTTTATTTAATTAAATTATTCGCGGTCCGCTCAAGTGTGTCGCTTTCAGTGGTAGTTTGATGACTGTTTTTCAATGTCGCTGTCCTTCTTGTGCCTATGTTCGTTTGTACGTCAGTGTTCTGTGTTGCGGATGGTCAGGGATGTGTTGGCGCACTTGGTATGCGCACGTACGTTTACGTGTTAGTACGTTTACGTGTTAGTACGTTTGTCCGCTTCGTGTTGTTCGAGTGTCGATTCCCACATTCGGCCGTCCTGCGTTTTCATTCGACCCGAATGAAGGGTCCCATCTTTTCATGAATTCTGCGACTGTAGTAGTTCGCCCAGGCCACTCGTGGTATCCGACTTTTGAGACGTCGTATCTGTCATGCTCCAATTTGCGTAATGTCTTGTATGGTCCAAGGTATTTNCATGCTCCAATTTGCGTAATATCTTGTATGGTCCAAGGTATTTCGGCTTAAGTTTTAGCCCGGAACCATACTGCGTGCGTTTAATTGCTACCAGTTCGTTTACCTTGTACTCTACTTCTGCTTTGCGACGAGCGTTAAAGGTTCTGCGGTTTTCTTCCTGGATCTGAGCGATGCTTTCCTTTGCTTGAAGGCGACTTCTCTCTCTCTCTCCGAATCAATTTCCTCTATGGCGGCGTCATGTAGAAGTTCTTGGAGTTCCAGCTTTGTGGCTACTCGCATATCTAATCCGGTGAGTGTCTTAAACGGAGATATCTTCGTACTACGTGGCGGAGTGTTGTTAATGGTTTGCTGTACGCGATCTACATATTTGTACCAATTGCTGGGATTATCCAAACAGAGCTTCGATACCATGGGTAACGCGATTTTGTGTATCCTTTCGACCTGGCCATTCCCTCGTGGAACACCGGTAGCAATAGTCAGATGCTGAATGCCTTCACTTACACAGTACTCTTTGAAGAGAGTCGAGGTGAAAGCCGCGCCCCTGTCACTAATGATTCGTTTTGGGTTACCGAATACTGCTGACTCTTTTCTAAGTCTGTCGACCACGGCTTCCGCTCCGGTGTTTTTGGTCGGGTAGAGCCAGACAAAATTAGAAAATGCGTCTACTACCACCAGCAAGTAGTTATAGGCCTTGTTCGTGGTCTCCATCNAACAGAGCTTCGATACCATGGGTAACGCGACTTTGTGTATCCTTTCGACCTGGCCATTCCCTCGTGGAACACCGGTAGCAATAGTCAGATGCTAAATGCCTTCACTTACACAGTACTCTTTGAACAGAGTCGAGGTGAAAGCCGCGCCCCTGTCACTAATGATCCGTTTTGGGTTACCGAATACTGCTGACTGTTTTCTAAGTCTGTCGACCACGGCTTCCGCTCCGGTGTTTTTGGTCGGGTAGAGCCAGACAAATTTAGAAAATGCGTCTACCACCACCAGCAAGTAGTTATAGGCCTTTTTCGTGGTCTCCATCGGTCCGACGTGGTCGATATGGAACGTGCCTAGAGGACGGTCTTCTTTATTAATCGGATTTAGAAAACCTTCTTTCTTCCCTGCCTTGTTCTCGGTAACGATGANTAGCTTTCTGTAGTCGCAGCAAAGCCGTTTTTCGCCGTTCTTCTTGGGCACTAGAATGATTGGTGACGCGTACTCCGACGTGCTGGGTGTAATGACCCCTTCCACTAACCACTGAGCCACTGTCTCGTCCACCAACCTCTTATCTGCGTAAGACATTCGCCTCGGCCTTTCGTACACTGGCTCTTCGTCCTTCGTGACTATTTTCATTTCCACCGGTGACTTGGCATTCTTTACGGGTTTATATCCGTCGATTAGCTCTTTTATTTTCTTCGCCTGTGTATTATTGAGATGGGATAGTTCGAATTCGGCTGGCTCGTTCGTGTTTGCTACCAGACACAAGTCGCCAAATTCGCCAACCAGTTCAGCGATTCGATTTTTCCCAACCTCGCGATCACCTACTCTACCGACACGTTCACGCCCTGTGGCTTCGCGAACGCCGACTTCTCCGCGTGACGACGTTGATGCTATTTCACGCCTCATGTTACCCGCCCTCTGTGCTCGCTTTTCGCTAGTTGAATCCGCGATTTCGCGCACTATAGGGCCCGCGCTGTGTTTCCTTACAGCACCCTTCGACACTTCGTTGTATCCACGCGGTTCACTAACCGCCTTCGTGCGCTTAGAAGCGCCTGCACCGTGCCCCCCTACGGCACCCTCTGGACATAACTCCTCCGACGCGGCTACCTCAGCAACAAGGTTGCTTTTGGCGGTTCCCGACTCTTTAAGCTGCCTCTCTTGCCGTGATCTCTTTGCCCGAAACTCGACACCCTCTTCCGTCACAATCAGGTCGACTTGTTTAAGAACGTCGTTGCCCACTACCACAGCGTAACTTAAATCGCGTTCGTTAGTTATGTGGAAGGTAATGTCTATACGTATGTCGTCTACAACCATCTGCATTGTGAAACTACCCATAGTTACTAGTTCGCTGTTGCCTATGCCTACCAAACGCCGCCTCTCTTTGCTTAGCTCAACGTCGAGCTGTAACGTCAGCACGGTGTCCCAGCGCATTAAGCATAAATCGGACCCGGTGTCGATTAGTGCCGAAATTGTTTGCTTCGTCATATTAGGAGCGGTAAAAACTAAATCTTTGAAGATGAGGCTACTTTTGTTTCCCCTTTTCGTCATGGTGTTCACGCTACCCTGCTCCGATTTGACCGACTTGTTGACCGCTTTGCATTCGGCTGCTCGATGACCCTCTCTTCCGCAACTGAAGCACTTCGCTTTATTTCGTGGGCAGTTTCTGGCGGAAATACTTCCTCTCACCCGAACCGGAACCCGATGCAGCTTTGTTTGATGACGATGGCTGCACCGCGTTCGTAGCTAAGAACTGAGGCTTTCCATGCCTGATTTTCTCGTAAACCTTTATTTGCTCCTTTAGATCGCTGACGGTCTTCGCTTGGTATAAGTTGACCTTGTTTGACTTAGCGTCTGGTATACCGTCGATGAAATACTCTATTAAGCTGTGGTCATCTAAGTTTATGGACTTTCCGATTTCCATCAAACTATATAGGTATTCGCGCAAGTCTTCAGCCGGGCGTTTGCGTCGATTTCTCAACGCGCGGTGTACTTCGATGGACGACGCTGCTGTTCCGAACTCCTCTCTTAAAGTTGACTTGAGGGAGGCCCAACTACTTATACCTGTCTGACTGCGAATGAACATCTTTGCGGCTCCCTTCAACAATTGCTTGGCGTAGATGTATTTTTGTAGATCACTCCACTGCACGGCTACGGCGTTTTCTTCGAAGTCCTGTAACCATTGCTCGAAGCTAGGCTGGCCTGATCCGCTAAACGGAGTCATAGAATCTTCAACGTCACGCAGTGTCATCGAATTCGGCATCTTCGTCTTCGCTAGCATTCAGGCCGATGTGTTCCACCAACCTGTCCTGTAGTGTGGCTTTCCGTCCCCCTGTCGCTAACCCAAGTCTCTCTAAATTCTCCCTAAGTCCATCTACTGTCAACCCCAGAATCTGTTCACGGTCCATGGTCTTACAATTGTTCAGTTACAAAGGCAATGTGTTTTAAAAGAGCAAAATTCAATAGATATGTGTATATTATAAAATAAATCTGAATAATGTATTTAATGTATGTAAAATATTGGATACTTGTGTTAAACGTAGTGCGGTTCAGCTTACAATATTTTAAAAATGATAAATTTCTGTATCGAACGTTTAAAACAGTTTGCGAAATTTCAAAAGTATTAATATTTCTTATCAAAGGTTTCAAGTAACAATAGTAGTGCACCGTGCACTTTTTTTCTGACCACTACTGTTCTAATACGATTTCACAAGTTATTATTTTTTCTATCGCCACTACTGTATGTAATTTAGAATGCTGCTTCTTGTATGTGCAAATACAATTGTGTGTACTTATGTAATAAATAGCGAACATTTCAAAGTAAGTAAAAGACATAAGAAATGAGAATAACAACAACTAATACTGCACTTAGCTTGCTTCGTACTCCAGGATTTCGCACCGCTAGTTATGTTGTGTGTTGTTGTTGGGCCGTTCTACTCCGTTTCGTTGTCGCTGCGATGATATTGCGGACGCCGTCGATGTCGTCTGCGCTGCTTGCTGCTGTGTTTGCGCTGCTGTGTTTGCGCTGCTGTGTTTGCGCTGCTGTTTTGAGCTAATGCGTTTGCGCCGGTCGTTTGCGGTTGCGGCACTCACTTTGCTCGCTCACTGTCTCTCACTATTGTACTTAAATACGCCTTGGATGTTGCCTTTTCGCTGCTTTTCTGTTACAGCGACACTGTTCACGCTGACTTGGTGGTCTCGTCGCAGTGCTTTACTACGAAGTGCTGCACGTTCCTGCTGTCACGCTACTCGCTTGCGCTAACCTTCGCTCGCTCCGGCGCCAATGCGTTTGGTTGTTCGCGCTCAATGCTGTTATGCGTGCTGCTTGCGTCGCGCTGTTTGCCCTTTTTGACTTTGGGTGCACCGTTACACCGTTATGTCTATTTCGCGTTTTGGCGAAAGTACAGCTTTTCACAAAATTTAATTTTATGCCGTTGAGTTCGCTTCGCAACTTTGGCAAAATACACCTTATTTTATTTAACTTGCGCGATATCTAATTCCGCTTATTTCAATTAGCGCGATTTTCGCTTGGTTTTATATTAACCACTTGCGCCAATTGTTTTGTCTTTGCGAGTTTAAAATTTCTTTTAGCAGGCGCGCGAGATAAATGCAAAATTTAGGTTTCTTTTTTCACAAAATGTTCAGTTTTGTTTTCTGCGACCGCACGGTATGTTTGTGTTCATATGTATGTGCACGTTTATTTCGCCGATTTCGAAATTTTTTTTTTATTGTATACTAATTCACCCGCGAGGCCAT
>NW_016157172.1:326865-336847 GCF_001687245.7 Rhagoletis zephyria | reverse complement strand
TCTGACACCATTTGTAGGATTGGCCTTACTCCGTCAAAGAAATAACACAGGAGTTTTAACGATTTATACATAAAAGAGTTTATTTAATTAAATTATTCGCGGTCCGCTCAAGTGTGGCGCTTTCAGTGGTAGTTTGATGACTGTTTTTCAATGTCGCTGTCCTTCTTGTGCCTATGTTCGTTTGTACGTCAGTGTTCTGTGTTGCGGCAGGTCAGGGATTTGTTGGCGCGCGTGGTATGTTAGTACGTTTACGTGTTAGTACGTTTGTCCGCTTCGTGTTGTTCGAGTGTCGATTCCCACATCTATGGTAGGTGCTTATATTAGGGTCTTAGTATATAAATATCCCGTGTCACTGTGTTCGTTTACGCTAATCTCCGAAACCGCTTAACCCATTGCAATGAAATTTTATGGGTGTGTATTGTTGGTTCCAACTTGAAAGATAGGATAGTTGTGAACCCGGGAAAAAATATTTTTTTTTCATCGAAATTTTTTCTATGCTTCTCGCATCTCATCTCGCATCATCTAATCTATATATAAAATGCCTTTCGTATGACGGCGATGCCTGACCAAACGGTTGAACCGATTTCAATTTTGTAAAAAGCATGTTTTTGGGCCTTTTGTGTGGAAGGTTCCTTGATTTAAAAAAATTTTAAATTTTTTGTTGTTGTTGCCGAAAAATGAAGAAAGCTGAGACGTCACGATTTCACAATTTCATAGAGTTTTCCGTATATTGAATGTCATCATCGTTCATATTTGGAACATATTTCAGCACCTTGAAGGGAAATATTTCGACTAAAAATTTAATCGCTAGGTGGCGCTGGGGTCGGGATATTCATAAAAATTGCATTTACTTGCTGATTTGGCTCAAATTTAGAAAACAATTTGACCAATTTAAAAGAAATATTTGGACTTGAAACTTACACGATAGGTGGCCCTGTGGCCGAGACATCCCCAAAAATTATTTTATGCTAATAGAAGGATATATCTACTATATATTTGTGGAAGTATGTATGTACGTATTGTAACGAACCCGGTTTATCCGGTCTATAGCTGGGCTGTGGCTCAGTCGGATGTTGGGTTCCCTTATCCAAACGTTAAAATAAATACGCCAATGATTCTTATATTGACGCTTCTTTATTTCGCTATTTAGTTGGCGGCGTCTGCACGTCACACCAATATAACGTATTTCCTTGGCGGCGTTTCCACGTCACACCATATAAGTACTACTTGGCAGCGTTTTCACGTCACACCAATAAAACGTATTGCTTTGGCAGCGTTTTACGTCACACCATATACCTTAACTACCTACTAAGCAACTTAGTCTTCACAATCGTTGCTTAGCCATTCCAATCTGCGTTTTCACGATCGACTGGAGTATACGACTACTCTACCAGAAGTCATTTCAAATTACATTGTCCTGCACGCAGGCAGACAGTTATCCTGACAACATTGTTGCTAATATTTTCTTTACTTCCTTTTACTTGTTGATACCTAAGTACGTATGCATGTACTTCAAATTTCAATATAAATATGTACATATGTATTTCGATCTCACGTATGTATATAATTAACAATTCATTTAATATGTATATTCTCTTATAATAATTATCAAAATTCAACAATAAGTATATATACACGTATATAAAAATGAAATTCAAATTGTGGAGGCCCTTAGTGAGGGACTTGGGGTCTTTACACCCCCCTTTACTTCCCTCTGGGCGCATGATCATCACCATCCCCGCGCCTGTGATACGCACGCGGTACACCATTGTACTCTCCGCATGCCTGAAGGTCTGGCGTCTATTTTGTTGTCGCTGCAGCCGCTCTTGGATGACCCTAACCAGTTCCCTTGGTAGCGGGCTTGTGCCGCTAAAATTTCGCCAGTCATCTGGTGTTGCTGCAGGCTGCGCTGCATCTTCCTGCAACCATCTCTCGATCTCCTGAATCATCATCGGATATGCTGGCTCTATGTTTGTGCTGGCCAACTCCTCCAACCACTGCTCCAACCCGCGGTCTTCCTCCACCAACAGGGTGAGCGTATTCTCCTCTTCGCTTCCTTCATCGTAATTTTTGGTGTCAGCTATCACTGTCGCCGCCGTTACGTCGCACAATGCCTGCGCAGGTGGTTGTCGCCACGATTCGGTGTTGTGTGACGCGTCGTTAAAAATTCGCATCGTCATTGTGATGCGCCGGACATACTCTATGTAACCCTCACCTGGGCGTTGGCAGTCCTCCTGTTCGATGTTCATTTCGCCCCTGCGTGGCTCATAATAGCTGTCATCGGACACCTCTATCGGCGTGGGCGCCCTTATCATCTCGCCTAGATGCCTAGGCGTTTGGCTACCAACCCCGTTGCTTGCTTCCGGACTTCTTGGCGTATAGCCGCTGCTATAGTACGATGCAGGACTCCAACACCCCACATCACTCGCGCAACTGTCTCCACCTTCGCGCACGTTTATTTCGGTGCTGGCCTGACTTGCGTTGTCTTCGACGCCTTCTCCTTCACCAACGCCAGTATGTTGCCTGATCTCCGCTTCAGTCAGGCGGCGCAAACGCACTTTCAAAGTGCCGTCCTTCACGCCCATCACCTTGAACAGTTCGCCAGTTGCCCGTGTATCCATCGCTGCAGTCACTTTTTGAGTGGCGGGTCCTTTTGCGATGTCCTTTTATATTATTCATTTGGGAAACAGTTGCCTTTGCGCGACAAACTGTATATTTCCAAATTATTGGCATTTTGTTATTTTTTGGTTTATGATATTTTAGTTTGTTATTGTTTTATTCAGCTGTTGTGTTGCAATGTTGCTCACTCTCCCAAAAGGGGGATTTTTGCAGGGATCGATATGTCAATATCGGAATAGTGTTGCCAGCCTGGCAAAATGATGTATCCGTTTTACGATATTAATTATTATTATTACATTTGTTATTATTATTGTATTTGTTGACATTATTGTTTGTTAATAGTTTTTACACATATTAATAATTATATTGCCTTATTATGTTTGTTTTTGTATTAATGCTATTCAAAAATTTTGTTTGTTTATTTCTCTTGGCATGAATTATCTCCTTTTTTCATAGTATTCTCGTGCTACAACCTCGTTCTTCTTCTTCTTCTCATTCTCCCTTTGTTTTTCTTCTAAACTCCTTCTTCTACTTTCCTTTAAACAGCTTCATCTTCTTTCTTTTAAACTGCTTTTTCTTGGCCTTTCTTTTAAACTCCCTCATCTTCTTCCCTCTTTTCTCTCTTTCTCTTTTTCTCTCCCCTTAGGGTCTCCTTTTCATGGCAATCGCTCCCCTATTTGGCAATTGCCGAGTTATCACATTTCTGTCTATGACAGAAATTTACCTATTCTTCGCCTTGCGTCAAATTAGGCTCAGGTGCATGCCGGGGGAGGATTTTTGGTGACTCTGCCGCGTCGGCCTATTCATCGCCGTAAAATGGCTTCAGCTCACTCAGATGTGCTGTTCTCCTCTTACCGTTGTGTACCTTGTCTAATTCGACGATTACTGGCGAAACGAAGTTCGTCACTCGGTACGGCCCAGCATACTTCGGTGAAAGTTTTGCCGCGAAGTTTTCCGTCACCTTCGATAGGTGATGCTCCTTCACCAGCGTTCGGTCACCTACCCCTGGTTGCCATTTCCTCCTGCGCAAGTTGTAATGACGCGCTTGCTCGATCGACGCTGTCTGCTGATTTCGCCTTACCATCTCAAATATCTCTCGCATTTTCGTTGCCTTCGCCTCTGGTGTCGTCGTCGTTTGGCCGGTACCGAAAGTTTGTTCGTCGTAGAGGGCTTTTGGTACTCGCGGCTCGCGTCCTTGTACTAAGAAANTCTCCGTCGGATTTTCTTGTGGCGTGTATGGTGCGGTGAGTTGATGCTTAACCCCGTACTCTCGTAGTAGCCGTTTGAACTCTCTGCTGGTGAACTGTGTTCCATTGTCAGTTATTACAATTTTGGGGACTGCAAATCTAGCGAGTACGCGTTCTCGAAACGCTTTGTTGAGGCCTTCAGCTGTCGCCTTCCGTAGAGGCGCAATTTCTACCCATTTGGACAACTTGTCGATAAAGACTAGTACGGTTGTGTTTCCATGCTTTGATCGTGGCAATGGTCCCACAAAGTCTGCGCATACTGTGGCCCAAGGTTCTTCTGCGATCTGGGTTAGCATCTTTCCCGCAGCTTTCTGTTGGCTGGGCGTGTAAATCTGGCAGGTAGTACACTGTCGGACATAACTCTTTATGCCTCTGAACATTCCGGGCCAGTAGTAACGTGCCGTCGCTCTCGTTATCGTCTTGCGGATGCCCATGTGTCCTGCGCTTGGACTATCGTGAACTTCCTTCAGTACTCTCTCACGTAGTGGCGCTGCCACGCATAGCTTCCACGGTACTGTGTNCGCAAGTTGTAATGACGCGCTTGCTCGATCGACGCTGTCTGCTGATTTCGCCTTACCATCTCAAATATCTCTCGCATTTTCGTTGCCTTCGCCTCTGTAGTCGTCGTCGTTTGGCCGGTACCGAAAGTTTGTTCGTCGTAGAGGGCCTTTGGTACTTGCGGCTCGCGTCCTTGTACTAAGAAGGCAGGACTGTAGCCGGAGGCTTCGCAAACACTGGAATTAAGCGCTAGTGCCATTTCGGGTAGTAAGTCGTCCCAATTTCGGTGTTCTTTTCTGGTAAACTGCGCCNTACTCGCGGCTCGCGTCCTTGCACTAAGAAGGCAGGACTGTAGCCGGTGGCTTCGCAAACACTGGTATTAAGCGCTAGTGTCATTTCGGGTAGTAAGTCGTCCCAATTTCGCTGTTCTTTTCCGGTAAACTGTGCCAGAATTCTCTTTATGTTGCGGTTTGCCCTCTCCGTCGGATTTTTTTGTGGCGTGTATGGTGCGGTGAGTTGATGCTTAACCCCGTACTCTCGTAGTAGCCGTTTGAACTCTCTGCTGGTGAACTGTGTTCCATTGTCAGTTATTACAATTTTCGGGACTCCAAATCTAGCGAGTACGCGTTCTCGAAACGCTTTGTTGAGGCCTTCAGCTGTCGCCTTCCGTAGAGGCGCAATTTCTACCCATTTGGACAACTTGTCGATAAAGACTAGTACGGTTGTGTTTCCATGCTTTGATCGTGGCAATGGTCCCACAAAGTCTGCGTATGTAAATCTGGCAGGTAGTACACTGCCGGACATACCTCTTTATGTCCCTGAACATTCCGGGCCAATAGTAACGTGCCGTCGCTCTCGTTATCGTCTTGCGGATGCCCATGTGTCCTGCGCTTGGACTATCGTGAACTTCCTTCAGTACTCTCTCACGTAGTGGCGCTGCCACGCATAGCTTCCACGGTACTGTGTCTTCATCATCCATCTGGACTGCGATGTGTCGATACAGTTCGTTGTTTACAATTGTGTAGTCCGGGAACTTTTCTGGTGTCCTCTTCACCTCTGCCATTTTCTCGGCCAGCCACTTGCAGGCCGTTGCCTCTTTATCCTGCACTAATATGTTGAGCTGTACGTCTTGGGGTTGTCGTGACAGTGCATCGGAAACGACGTTCAACTTACTCTTGCGGTACTTTACATCGAATGTATGTTACTGGAGCNTACTTTACATCGAATGTGTGTTGCTGGAGCTCTAGTGCCCATCTTGCAATGCGTCCTGAGGGACTCTCGATCGCATTCAGCCATTTCAAGGACAGGTGGTCGGTGATAACCGTGAATGCGTAACCCTCCAGGTACGGTCTCATTTTCCGTATAGCCCACACAATGGCCAGACACTCCTTTTCAGTCGCCGAGTAGTTTTGCTCTGCCTTATTCAGCCGTCGACTAGCGTAGGCTATGACTCGCTCTGCGCCATCTAACTCCTGCGTCAGTACTGCACCTAGTCCAAAATCGCTGANAACGCTTTGTTGAGGCCTTCAGCTGTCGCCTTCCGTAGAGGCACAATTTCTACCCACTTGGAAAACTTGTCGATAAAGACTAGTACGGTTGTGTTTCCGTGCTTTGATCGTGGCAATGGTCCCACAAAGTCTGCGCATACTGTAGCCCAAGGTTCTTCTGCGATCTGGGTCAGCATCTTTCCCGCAGCTTTCTGTTGGCTGGGCTTGTAAATCTGGCAGGTAGTACACTGTCGGACATACCTCTTTATGTCCCTGAACATTCCGGGCCAGTAGTAACGTGCCGTCGCTCTCGTTATCGTCTTGCGGATGCCCATATGTCCTGCGCTTGGACTATCGTGAACTTCCTTCAGTACTCTCTCACGTAGTGGCGCTGCCACGCATAGCTTCCACGGTATCGTGTCTTCATCATCCATCTGGACTGCGATGTGTCGATACAGTTCGTTGTTTACAATTGTGTAGTCCGGGAACTTTGCTGGTGTCCTCTTCACCTCTGCCATTTTCTCGGTCAGCCACTTGCAGGCCTTTGCCTCTTTATCCTGCACTAATATGTTGAGCTGTACGTCTTGGGGTTGTCGTGACAGTGCATCGGCAACGACGTTCAACTTACCCTTGCGGTACTTTACATCGAATGTGTGTTGCTGGAGCTCTAGTGCCCATCTTGCAATGCGTCCTGAGGGACTCTCGATCGCATTCAGCCATTTCAAGGACAGGTGGTCGGTGATAACCGTGAATGCGTAACCCTCCAGGTACGGTCTCATTTTCCGTATAGCCCACACAATGGCCAGACACTCCTTTTCAGTCGCCGAGTAGTTTTGCTCTGCCTTATTCAGCCGTCGACTAGCGTAGGCTATGACTCGCTCTGCGCCATCTAACTCCTGTGTCAGTACTGCACCTAGTCCAAAATCGCTGGCATCGGTTTGTAGCGTGAAGTGCTGGGAAAATTCTGGACAGGCTAATACCGGTGCTTCCGTTAGTGCGCACCTTAATTTTTCAAAGGCCGTCTGCTGTTCATTGCCCCATTTCCATCGGCTTCCTTTCTTCAGTAATGACGTCAGAGGGTGTGCAATGTGCGAAAAATCCGGAACAAATCGCCGATACCATGACGCTACGCCCAGAAAGCGCCGTAATTCACGTGTGTTTGTTGGCGGTGTCAATTCTTTAATCGCCGCAATCTTGTCAGGATCGGTGTGAATCCCTTCTTCGCTCACCACATGACCCAGTTATTTCAAACTCCTTTTGAAAAACTCACACTTCTCTGGGTTGACCTTGTGGTTCGCTTCTCGTAATCGTCGAAACACTTCTTTCAGGTGTTTCATGTGTTGGTCTAGCGTCGCACTCGTGATAATAATATCGTCCAGATAAGCAAACGCGTGCGGTTCCAATTCTGGTCCGATGACTTTGTCCAGCGCTCGTTGAAACGTCGCAGGCGCTGAATGTAGCCCGAACGGCATTACGCGCCACTAGAACAGGCCATGCNAAGCAAACGCGTGCGGTTCCAGTTCTGGTCCGATGACTTTGTCCAGCGCTCGTTGAAACGTCGCAGGCGCTGAATGTAGCCCGAACGGCATTACGCGCCACTGAAACAGACCGCGTCCTGGCACAGTGAACGCAGTATACTCCTTACTACTCTCTTCCATCGGGATTTGCCAATACCCATTCTTCAAGTCCAGGCTGCTAATGAATTTAGCGCTTCTCAGTCGATCCAAAATGTGTTGGATTCGTGGGAGTGGGTATGCATCCGGTACCGAGCGCGCGTTTAGTTGCCGATAGTCCACGCAAAGCCTCCACTTTCCGTTTTTCTTCTTTACGAGCACCATTGGCGCGATGTGTGGGCTGTGCGACGGCTCGATACACCNGCACGATTGGCGCGCTGTGTGGGCTATGCGAGGGCTCGATGCACTGCTTCTCTATTAATTCGTCGACCTCCCTGTTTATTACTTCCTGCATTTTCGGGTTTTTGGGAAAGTAGCGCTGTTTTATGGGTCGATCATCTCGCATTATAATCTTATGGGCGGCGATGTTAGTCGTCCCCGTTAACTTCTCGAATGCGAGCACCTCCTTCTTTAAGAAATTTTCGAATTCCGTCGTATCCTCGATGGCTGTGGGTTGTTCATTTGCGGCCTTTTCGCCTTCCTCAGCTCTCTCTACTTCGCGCACTTCTAACATCGTGGTACATGCAGCCTTCGTTCGAATATCGTCCTCTGCCTTCAGCGTCAATGTCTGCCCCCCGCAGCTCACTGTTGTGTTGGCCTTAGCCAGGTAGTCAGTCCCAAGGACCATGTCATCGACTAAACCTGGTAGGACGAGTAACTCGCTCCTATGCTCTTGATCGCCCACCTTTACCACCGCCTCTACCGCTTCTGTGACCGATATTGGTCTGCCATCTCCCATCACCACTCTCTTGTGCACTCTTCGCGACCACTCGATTCCCAGGGTGTTCGCTGCTCTAATGCTTATAAAACTTCTGGTTGCTCCCGTATCAATCGCCGCTATTACTGCTCTACCATCCACGGTTGCTCTGGCGATTACTCGCCCTTCCGCTTGCTTAAGAATTGGTGTTACATTGACTGAGGTTGCATTACTGGAGACCCCACTCTTCGTCGCGAATGGGGTCCTTGGCCGTTTCCCTGTTGTCCGCGGCAACAGTCTGATGTTCGAATGTTCCGCCGACCGCACGTCCAACAGAATTGCTGGATATCGTTCCGACATTCGTAGGCGAAATGTCCGTCTTCGCCGCATCGTCTGCACGCCGTTCGTGGGTTTACTCGGCTAGATTCTTCGCTTTTACGTTGTTTCCCGTAGGTGGCGCATAATCGCCTCCATCCTGCCGTCTCGCTGGCATCGTATACCTCTCTCTTCTCTGCTCCTCTCGGATAGTGTAGTTGCGCTCTTCGCTTCGTCTCGGGGTTATTGCGCGAGGCAATGCTCGTTGCGACTCCTTCTCTGCTACCATATTCTCGTAGTCTTCTGCCAGACTTACTAACTCTCCAAGAGTGTTGAACTCGGTTTGTTTAGTATACAGCTGGTATTCGCTTCGGCAATTCTTAAAGATGCGGCGAAGCTTTTGTGCCTCCGTATAGTCGGAATGACGCATTAGCCCTTGTAACGCTAGTACATAGTCTTTAAATGCCTCTCTGGGCCGTTGAACACGCTGCCGTATCTCATCATCGAGTCTTTCGAAATACCGGGAATTCAAGAAGAACTTCAGGAAATCTCGCTTACATGTCTCCCAGTCTCTCCAGTGGCCGTGGTTGTTTCGTAACCAGACGAGGGCTCTATCCTTAAATAACTCGGGTAATGCTCGTGGAAGTCGTCTCTTTCTATCTCGTACCCGTCGGCTAATTCTTCGACGCGTTCGATGAAACCCAGCGCGTCCTTGCCGCCATCGTATTTGACGCCCCATTTGCGTACGCGGTCCATGATAATTGGGGCTGATCGTTGTGAGTCGACGTATACTGGATACATGGGCACGTTCGGCGTTCCTCTTGTGCTGTCGTCGTTGATGGGTTGTTGTGTAGGTGGTAGTAGTAGCACTTCGGGTCTCTTCGGTGTTGGTGCATTCCCCGCGCCGCACGTTAGGCACCAATTGTAACGAACCCGGTTTATCCGGTCTATAGCTGGGCTGTGGCTCAGTCGGATGTTGGGTTCCCTTATCCAAACGTTAAAATAAATACGCCAATGATTCTTATAGTGACGCTTCTTTATTTCGCTATTTAGTTGGCGTTGTCTGCACGTCGCACCAATATAACGTATTTCCTTGGCGGCGTTCCCACGTCACACCATATAAGTACTACTTGGCAGCGTTTTCACGTCACACCAATAAAACGTATTGCTTTGGCAGCGTTTTCACGTCACACCATATACCTTAACTACCTACTAAGCAACTTAGTCTTCACAATCGTTGCTTAGCCATTAAAATCTGCGTTTTCATGATCGACTGGAGTATACGACTAGTCTACCAGAAGTCATTTCAAATTACATTTGATGCTCTCTTTATACTGTCCTGCACGCAGGCAGACAGTTATCCTAACAAAAAGCGCGTATTCATAACCCAGCAACTAAGTCGAAACTATCAAAGTTGCAACTTAAATTTAAGTTCTTCTTCTTCTT
>NW_016157172.1:313459-326765 GCF_001687245.7 Rhagoletis zephyria | reverse complement strand
AAATGAATTGTTAGTTATATACATACGTGAGATCGAATTACATATGTACATTAGGCTGGGTCGATTTTGTATGGGGGAAAATAAAAGGCATTTGACCTTATTGTAATAGTAATATTATGATGTCTTAGGTCTAAGCCAATTGTTATTGGCCAAGAAAGATTAATTTAAAACTTATCTTTAGCCCGCGCAATTGAATCAAAGTGTATGAATTTAATATGTATATTCACTTATAATAATTATCAAAATTCAACAATAAGTATACATGTATATATAAAAATGAAATTCAAATTGTGGAGGCCCTTAGTGATGGACTTGGGGTCTTCACAGTATGTATGTTTGTGCCAGGTTGCAGCCTAAACGGACGGACAGAATCGAACAAAATTTTGACAGAGTATTGCCATGACACCTGGGCCTATAATAAGGTAAAAAATTGGGATTCGACAAGGGGGCGTGGCACCTCCCATAGGCGTGAAATTTTTAATCAGCCATAACTTCGAAACTAGGTGCTTACAGTAGAGTATATATAAATGACTTTGTAAAAGCGGGCGTGGCACATCCCATAGGCGTGAAATTTGTTAACAATCATAACTTCGGAACCACAAGTCACATGAACTTGAAATTTGGTATACAGTCATATATATGGTAGGTGCTGATAGTATGGTATAAATAAATGAGTTTGTAGAAGTGGGCGTGGAACATCCAACAGGCGTGGAATATTTTATCAGCTATAAAACCGAAACTGTAAGTCATATGAACTTGAAATTTGGTATGCAGACATAACTATGGTAGCTGCTTACAGTAAAGTATATATAAAGGGGTTTGTAAAAGGGGGCGTGGCACATCCCATAGGCGTGGAAAGTTTTATCAGCTATAATTTCACAACCATCAGTCACATGAAATTGAAATTAGGTATGCAGACATATCTGCGGTAGGTGCTTACAGTAGGCTATATATACTTGAGTTTGTAAAAAGGGGCGTAGCACATCCCATAGGTGTGGACCCTTTTATCAATAACTTGGGAACCATAAGTCCCAAGAACTTGAAATTTGGTGTGCAGGCATATCTACGGTAGGCGCTTTAACTAATATTATGTTCACGTTGAAATATTAACTCGAGTTTAACGTTTTGAGTTAATGAACAGCTGTCAAGTGTTCTCGTTGGGGTGTTTAATAAACTCCGAGTTTAGTTTGACGTTTGTTTATTTACTTTCGCTTATACGCATTCTGCTAATATATTAGCACAAATTAAATAAAAAATTAATATTCACTTTGAATGCTCTCCTCTACGACAACGTCAACGTTGTTGATTCTGTGACCTCCGACTATTCTGTGCACTGCCTCGAACAGATGCCACTGCGCCGGCGAACCTCCTGTAGGCCCAATGGATTCCTTGCATTTTCTGCACAAATACACATACATATATGTATGCATGTTTGTAAAAAGGGGCGTGGCACATCCCATAGGTGTGGACCCTTTTATCAATAACTTGGGAACCATAAGTCCCAAGAACTTGAAATTTGGTGTGCAGGCATATCTACGGTAGGCGCTTTAACTAATATTATGTTCACGTTGAAATATTAACTCGAGTTTAACGTTTTGAGTTAATGAACAGCTGTCAAGTGTTCTCGTTGGGGTGTTTAATAAACTCCGAGTTTAGTTTGACGTTTGTTTATTTACTTTCGCTTATACGCATTCTGCTAATATATTAGCACAAATTAAATAAAAAATTAATATTCACTTTGAATGCTCTCCTCTACGACAACGTCAACGTTGATGATTCTGTGACCTCCGACTATTCTGTGCACTGCCTCGAACAGATGCCACTGCGCCGGCGAACCTCCTGTAGGCCCAATGGATTCCTTGCATTTTCTGCACAAATACACATACATATATGTATGCATGTTTCTTAATTATTATATTCCATGTTTTTATCTTACCTGTACCTCTGGCCCCACAACTCCACAAAGCAAGCTTCTGTCCCGCCTTCCCAAAAACTCTTCTTGCGCCTTTTTCTCGCCGAGTTTTCTATATTTTTTGCACGTTCCATTCTGCTATACAAAACACGGGTGGCAAGATTATTTCCACTCTATGATATTGTGGTTTTTTATGTATACAAGTTTAAATGTCATATTAATGTTAAATTTTGCAATTTTCTTACAAACTTACCAAATACAGATATTCTCCACTTCTTATAAAAACAGGAAAACATATGATTGTGCNTATTCTCCACTTCATATAAAAACAGCAAAACATATGATTGTGCAATGTCAAAATTCGACAGTGCGGACAAATTTGTATACTAGTGCGGCCAAAGTTTGACAACCATGCAGAGACACAAACCAAATTCGGGCAAAAAATAGGGTTTCATTCGCTTTAACTCCAAATAAAAGTGGTGTTTGAGGCGAGTTAAACGAAAATTTTTGGTATGGCAAACTCCGAGTTAATGAGTAGTGTTAACCATTTAACTCCAAAATGGCCCATAAACTCGTGTTAAAGGCTCAACGTGAACATAGTATAAGGCATATATAACTGAGTGGAACATCCCATAGGCGTGGAAAATTCGGAATCATATGTCACGTGAAATTGAAATTTGGTACGCAGACGTATCTTTAGTAGGTTCTTAAAGTAGGCTATATATAAGTGAGTTTTTAAAAGGGGGAGCGGCACGTCCCATGACCTGGAATGTTTTATCAGCTATACCTCCGGAGCTATAAGTCGCTTGAACTTGAAATTTCGTACGCAGCCATTTTAATGGTAGGTACTTATATTAGAGTATATATAAATGAGTTTGGAAAAGAGTATATGGCACATCCAATAGGCATGGAATTTTTTAACAGGAATAACTTCGGAACTATAAGTTCCACGAACTTGAAATTTAGTATGCAGATATATCAATGGTAGGTGCTTATATATAAATGGGTTTGTAAAAGAAGGCGTGGCACATCCCATAGGCGTGAACAATTTTATCAGCTATAATTTCAAAACCATAAGTCAAATGAAATTGAAATTTGGTACGCAAACGTATCTATGGTAGGTGCTTATATTAGGGTCTTAATATATAAATATCCCGTGTCACTGTGTTCGTTTACGCAAATCTCCCAAACCGCTTAACCGATTTCAATGAAATTTTGTGGGTGTGTATTGTTGGTTCCAACTTAAAAGATAGGGTAGTTGTGAACCCGAGAAAAAATATTTTNTATTAGGGTCTTAATATATAAATATCCCGTGTCACTGTGTTCGTTTACGCAAATCTCCCAAACCGCTTAACCGATTTCAATGAAATTTTGTGGGTGTGTATTGTTGGTTCCAACTTAAAAGATAGGGTAGTTGTGAACCCGAGAAAAAATATTTTATTTTTCATCGAAATTTTTTCTATGCTTCTCGCATCGTGCTTATCTAATATACATATGAAAATCGAACTCTTCCCAAAAGGCTCGACCGATCTTTATGAAATTTTTTGTGTTATGTATGGTGGGTATGAGAATCGGATGTAAAGTATATTTCATGGTGACAGGTAATAAGATCAACGGAAATAAGGTCGCACCTTTTTAAATCGAAATAAAATCCATTGACATTATTTCTCTTTCAAACATTAAATTTGCTTAGCTTCGAGCCCCGCGTACCCCGCGCGACCGGCGCGCACACCACGTCACGGTACGCCGCGGCCCCGCGGCCCCTCCTTCCCCGTCTCCCGTCGTGCTGTAACGCAAGTAGATTTATTTTTTGTATACGTTGAAATACAATTTTTATATATTTTAAACATCGAGGGCTTATATTCAATAATATCCTCTATATGCGCACTTTTCACTTGAGATTCTGATATAAAAATCCACCTAAGCTTTAACTGTCATCAGTGATCTTAATTTTTCCTTATATAAAGACAGGTAATAAGTCGNATTTTTATATATTTTAAACATCTAGGGCTTATATTCAATAATACCCTCTATATGCGCACTTTTCACTTGAGATTCTGATATAAAAATCCACCTAAGCTTCAACTGTCATCAGTGATCTTAATTTTGCCTTATATAAAGACAGGTAATAAGTCGCAGATGGTTTCAAAAATCTCAAATTAGTTTTTGTGCGAATTGCAGATTGAAGGTATTAATGAATTCAAGCCCTCGATATCTCACATTTTTATATGTTTAGGCCTCCACGCTAAATAAAATTCTTAAATTAAATTATCGGGTGTACCACCCTAATGTTAATTTAACAGATGCACACACATACACATTCGTATGTGAAACAAGACAAAAATAAAAACTGCACTTTTCCTATCAGTGCACTTTCGTTAAATTTCCCCTGAAAACGGAACTCTTCAAACCGTTTAGAGGGTTCGACTTCAGTTCCTAATTCTTTAAACTTTCTATTGGATTTTAATCACCAGCGACTACGGACGTTCCGCCACCACACCACTTCATAACCAAGGTAATATTGTAAGCCCCCTTGAATTTTAATATACCTATTAAATAAACCGCCAAACTTAATTGTATTTCAAACTAAAACCTGGTGCTTTTGTTTTCTTATTTTTTCAATAAAAAACACTGGTGCACTTATCGAGTCTATACCCATTAAGTCGCCAGGGTTTTTCATGGTCCTTCGAGCCAGGAACTATAATTAACCAGAGCAAAGCAAATACAGTCCACTGCAGCTAAACAAAGGCGCCATTCTTTGAATATACCAGCGGTCAAGGGTCACTTGCGGTCACAAATCTCCAGATTATTACATCTGCGCATACAACCGTCCGCCAGCATCAACTGGAGAATTGCCACAAACAGTAGCGTGAAGTTACCATAAGTCANGTCACAAATCTCCAGATTATTACATCTGCGCATACAACCGTCCGCCAGCATCAACTGGAGAATTGCCACAAACACTAGCGTGAAGTTACCATAAGTCGGGAACGTACCACATCAGTACACAACACCCAAATTAATCACCAGCACCACATTAAAAAACATTCAGGATTTTCAAAGGTATGTGGTTGACATTTCAAATTTCTTGCACATTCTCGTATACGTAATACAGCAAATATTTAAAATACCAAAACCCTGCGCAGATCCAAAATTATCGCGAGTGATCTTGTGAAAATCATCAGTGCATTGATATCACTTTTTGTGTTCTTTCGCACTTAATTAGTAAATAACGTTGTGAACAAATATCTGCAGCAATACACAAGTGTGGGTTACAGTAAATTTTTCTGTGCTTAACACCACCTCAGTTGTTAGTGTAACCTTAATTTATAGCGAGCACAAGTTTTTTTTTTAATTATATTTAATTTCGTGTTTTCACAATCACTTATTCAAATTTGCAAAGCATCGATTTTATTATTTTTCACATCGAGTTAGCTTTCAATATTTTCAAACAATCGTGTTGCAAGCATTTGTTAATTGGTCAAATCATCGGCACTAACAACAATTCACTGAGTTGAGGATACATAACCTCACTTGTGACTGCACTTGTTGCATACATTTGGTTTCACATTGGGACACTTTTTAACTTCTGCAATTCTGCATCCACAAGATCACTTTGAACGATTAATCAACAAAAATAATATCTGCGTAGCACAGTTGAATTATTTCACATTTATACACAAATATTTCGCTGAGAGTTGGGTGGCGAGTATCAGTTCCTGCAATCTTGGAAGATTTTCATTAGTGTACGCGAGTATACATAAATACATATATTTACATACATATATTACGCTTGATATTTAATAAATAATTTGATATCCGTGCGAAATTGCACCTTAATTGCGGTGTTAACTTATTTGATTGTAGTGGTTTATTCGCTTAAAACTTTGGGAAAGTTATCATTTTCGTAGTCCTCTCGTAACTTATTTTCATTAGCATCTTAAAAATGGAAACATTTATCCGATTAGCTGATGTTGTGCCTGAGTTTGAGGCCGACTACAATAGCATGACTGAAACAGAGCACACAAAATACACTCTTGCCATCCAGCAAGAGGAACAGAAAGCCATGTGGAGGAAAGCAAAGATAGCGTACGAAGAGTATTTAAGTTCAGGTGCGGTAGAAGCAAAATCAGCCTAAGTGAAGGCTAAGTATAAAAGTACCTATTCTACTTATCTGCGCTGCCGAACATGACAGAACTCCATGCGAAGCTCGTCAAAAGTGACAAAGATACCGAGGATATGTCGGCCAGAGAACACAACATCCATCTCCCACCGTGTGATACGGATGTGTTCAAAGGCGATTATCTCTCGTTTTATATCAATAATAAGCGCCTCACTCCTGTAGAAAAGTTGTTTCATTTGAACCAGAAAACTCAGGAGGAGGCCAAAGAGATAGTTAGCAAATGTGATGTTACAAACGAGGGCTTCAATACTGCATGGAAAAACCTATGTGATAGGTTCGAGAATAAACGCATTCTAGTGAATTCGCAGATAAAGATTCTTTTTAACCTAGAGTCAGTAGAAAGTGAGTGCGGTACCTCATTAAAAAAAGTTACAACGAAATATTAATAATTGTTTATCGGCTTTGCGATGTCATCAAATTGACGTATCCAATTGGGACGCCATAGTTACATATCTCTGCTCTACGAAATTGCCAGAGAGTACGTTGGCTCTTTGGGAACAAACAATTGAAAATAAAACCGAAATTTCCAAGTGGGAGGATATGGATAAATTCCTCTCTAATAGGTTTCAAACACTTGAAACAATATCAGATATTAAAGCTGTAAAACACCCTCGATTTTCAAAGCCCCAAAATAGCAAAAACAATGGAACTCAGAAAAGGCATGGGGCCTACCAAGCAAGCTTAGCCAAGAGCCTGTGCAAATTTTGTAAAGGCAATAATCACAAACTGTCAAAATGCCAAAAATTTCTCAAAATAACAACGTCAGACAGAATCGCCTTCATTAAAAATAATCATGGTTGCTTGAATTGCTTATCTTCTGGACATACTGTGACTAGGTGTACATGCTCATTTAATTGCAGCATCTGTCACCAAAGACACCACACGCTCCTTCACATTCAAGCATTTCAGCCAAAAGCAACTATGAACCAAAGGCATCAAACAAACGTATCCGATGGGTCAGACAACATCGCGTCAACTTCTGCTCAAGCTCAGGCAAGACACGATGCTACCAAAGCAAACAAAGGACCAACCCAAAATGTCCAATCCTGCTTTGCTAATACCAACAAAGGAATTCTATTAGGGACCGCCCGAGTCAATATATATTTTAATAATACAAATTTTTCGGCCCGCGCACTAATAGATTCCGGATCGGAGTGCTCTTTCATTACTGAAAGACTTAAGCGTAGGATTAATCTGCCCTCGAGGAGGATACAAGCTCAAGTATCTGGAATAAATAATACGGTCTCAGCTCAAGTAAAAGAGGCGTGTTTCATACAACTGCGGTCACCAATTGACCCATTGATCAATATAGATACCACCGTGTTGGTATTACCACAATTAACTGGAAATCTGCCGACTTGCCAAATCGATGCTAGGACTAAACAAGCGTTTCCAGATTTAGTTTTAGCAGACAAGAGATTTTTTGTAAGTGAGCAAGTTGATCTTGTCCTCGGTGGAGACATTTTCGCACAAATAATGCTAGGCGGTATCAGGAAAGACGTACTGGGAACTCTTCTTGCTCAGGAAACCGCCTTCGGCTGGATTCTCATCGGTCAAACTGACACAAGTACCCCAGCGAATAAGTGCGTATCATTTTTTAGCGAAATAAATTTAGACAAACGTTTAGCGTCCTTTTGGGAATTGGAAGATATCCCAAGAAATAAGACCTACAACAAAGATGAAACCTATTGCGAGGAACTTTATAAAAACACGACTAAAAGGAATAAAGAAGGCAAATATATTGTGTCATTGCCGTTCAAACAGGATTTTCCAAATAACGTACGATTAGGACCGTCACTTAAGATCGCTTGCTCACAATTTTTTCGAACTGAAACGCGTTTAGCAAAGGATGCCTCAGAAAAGGCATACGCAGCCACTATTTTCCTTCGGGTTCAAAAAGCGGGAAAGGTATTTGTCAATCTTCTACTGGCTAAGTCCAGAGTGGCACCGGTCAAAACTATTTCGTTACCACGATTGGAGCTTTGCGGTGCTGTTCTGCTTGCAGAACTTGTTGAATCGATCGTTAGCAATCTCACTTTAGGCCAGTTTACCAAACATCTGTGGACAGATTCGACTATTATCCTAGCCTGGGTTCGAAAACCTCCCTGCTCATGGTCAACATTTGTTGCCCATCGCGTGACAAAAATCATTAAGAAAGTTGGAAGCCAAAATTGGCTCCATGTGGATTCAGCATCAAATCCATCAGATTTAGCTAGCAGGGGTATTAGTGCGCAAGAATTGGTAAACTGTTCCTTGTGGTGGGAGGGCCCTTCTTGGTTGCAAGAAGAAAGAACACAATGGCCCACACAGGAAAAGGACTATAAGACACAGTTAGAACAAAAAAGGGTACAGGTTCATGCGACCACGGCAGTCGATATTAGTAATGATATTCTTGAAAGATTTTCCGATCTACCGAGAGCTTTGAGAGTTCTATCATACGTACTGAGATTCTCCCAAAGAACTCGCCGTAACACTAGAGCTTCATTTCAAGCGGAATCTTGTTCGACTTCAGCGGATGAAATCAAAGCAACGACTCTACGCTTAATAATTATCTGCCAGAAGCAGCATTATGGTCAGGAGTACTCATCACTGAGAGAGAGCAAAATTAATAAGTCCAAAAAGTGAAATGTTGTCCCTGAACCCATACATCGACAAGGAAAATATAATTAGGACAGGTGGTCGCCTTGGAAAATCTTTAGATCTCGCTTATAACGAGCGCCACCCAATTATCCTTCCATATAATAGCAACTTGTCTCGTCTTATAGTCCAGTTCGTTCACAAAGTATCACTGCATGGTGAGAATCAGCTTATGTTGCGCTTGATTAGAACGCAATATTGGATACCTCGAGTCCAGAATATGATCAAATCGACAATTCACAACTGTAAGACCTGTACGATCTATCGAAAACGGTCGCAAACGCAGCTTATGGGCATTCTTCCTAAAGAACGTACCACATTTTCACGCGCGTTTACTAACACAGGTGTCGACTTCACCGGACCTTTCGACATAAAGAACTACAACGGACGAGGTTGCAGGGTGTCTAAGGGGTACGTATGTCTGTTTGTGTGCTTTGCAACCAAGGCGATCCATTTGGAAGCCACCTCTGATTTAAGCACACAATCATTCTTGGCAGCATTTGCAAGATTCGTAGGGAGGCGAGGTTGCCCAAAAAATGTTTACTCCGACAACGGTACCAACTTTGGCAGAGCTTCGCGATCGCTAAGATCAGAATTCAAAGCTTTTATGGCCGATGCCCGCAATAACACCATAACAAAATACACCCATCAAATGCTTACATGGCATTTCATTCCCGCCACAGCCCCCACATGGGTGGATTGCGGGAGGCGGGAGTCAAAAGTTTTAAATGCCACTTCACAAAAATCGCTTGAAACTATAAATATACATTCGAAGAATTTACGACCCTTTTATGCAGAGNCTCTTCAAACCAACCCTCAGACTTAGAGCCACTTACTCCAGGTCACTTCTTAGTCGGCGGGCACCTTCTTGCTCCTCCTGAAATCGACGCTGATGAACACCGTGCGTCGATTGTGAATCGTTGGCAAAGACTGAAGGCTCTACACCATACGTTCTGCAAGAGGTGGAAAACAGAATACCTGTCGGAACTCCAAAAGCGCAATAAGTGGAAATACCCACAAGCCAACTTGAAAAATGGAGACCTCGTCTATATTAAGGAGGACAACCTACCACCTAACGAGTGGAGATTAGGTAGAATCGTTAACCTACACCCAGGTTCAGAAAACCTCGTACGAGTCGTGGATGTCATTACCGAAAGAGGGCAAGTCACAAGGCCATTAGTAAAATTTGTCTTATTGCCGCCATATAGAGAACAGGATGAGGAACAACCCAGCAACTCTGTCTCATCATCTACGTCGTCGTAACAACCATCGCGAATTCCACTTCTCAATGCCCTACGCAATCCCACATCTCAAATGGCAAATATTCCAGTTGCCGAATCTTCCATACGAGTAGCTTCGAAAGCGCATGTCTGAAGCATGCGTACCTAAGCAATACAAAATAATCACGTGATTCCGTCACACCGAAAGTTATGCAATTTAGCATTAGGGATGGGGAGGGGGGGGAGTGAAATTCGATTTCTTCCGAATGTCGAACATTACCCAACCATTCGATTATTCGATTCGACAATTGGTGATACAAATTCGATTTAATTTGTATTTTTTCAAATTTTCAACAACCTTTTACAGAAAAATTTAAAAGTTTGTTTGTAAGGATAGTTCAAATCGAAAAAGGGACCAGCAATTGAACTTACACTGAAGTGATTAATTATCCGCAGCCTATCTTCACAACCAAAAGTAAATAACAAGTATTTCTTTCTCAAAATATATCAGCGAAAAATCCAAAAATTTATATGTATATTGAAACTAATCTTTTGAGAAGTATAATGCACTTTATTTTTCGTGCTCCACAAGAACAAGAGAGATTTGTACGAACTTCACGTTACATACTTAAGTAAACAAGACGAGCAGTTCTATTCGAGCCACATTTTTGGCAAATGCGTCAGAAAGACGAAATTAGTTTTTTGTTTATATAAGAATTCGATTTTTATCCGAATTTCAACACCACAAAGTTCGATTTCGAAAATTCGCCAGTTTGGAGCTAAAATTCGACTCAAATTCGAATCTCGAAGCTTCGAAGACATTAGAACTAATTTATGGCCCAGTTCCTGGTACCAATAGAAATATACATTCGACCATGCCTAATCATCAAAATATATAGACATATATATGCATGCACAAACTTAGATCCAGGCAAAAGATAGTTAACACTCACCAAAGTTTCGTCAACACTTATGCACTACTCTCGTTTCCCGGGATCAGATTTGCTGGTGCCATTCAATATTCTTACAGCGTTGACTCCGGCACTGGTGGTCGACGCTGAACTAGCCACAGTACTCCAATCTTTAAGACCATTTAATAGTAGTTCTAGTACTTCCTGTCTCGAACGGCGAGTTGAGTGGTTGAGATACACGAGTATACTACACATTGCGAGTAGATTCCTAAGCGAATTAAGTACGTGCACTTACACGTAGGTATTCTAGCTGCTGTGTAAACAAATTGTAGACTGCCACGTACACCACAATGCTTTAAAATCGCTACCAGCTATTATATGGTAACGACAACGAGCCTTTTGTCGCAGTACGCGAAATATGTTGTTTGTTCGATATCCCGCGCGTTGTTGAATGTTTAAACTCTGAGCACTTCTGCTTTTGAATTGTTCCGCAAGATATTGTGAGAGTTCCAGTAGTCCGAGGCAAGACGGAATCATTTAAATGGTCCGACTTTCCATAGAGACGAAAGGCTTCTAAATTTTTTACACAAATCGCAACTGGTTTAAAACAATTACGTCCTTATTTCATATAGTCGTTTTATGGCCTCCTCGTTATTCGCAATACGAGCTAGACCATACACAGTACCCGTAGGCAATGCGATAATCTCCGTTTAATAAATAGCGGCGAGCAACATTTAAAGCCCTGGAGTCTAGCACGTCGAAGACCTTTCCCCGTGAAGCTGGAAGCATTTTAGTGTAGTATGTCGAAAGAAGGAGTAGGTACCATGGATGCCAATAGGCATCCAAAAGCGTTTTTTGAACTTTGCAACAAAGCGCATATGACTTAATTTTGAAAAGGCGCATAACAGGAGTAATCCCTCCAGTTATGGCCACAAATTTTATTGCAACACTTATAAGATGTGGTCATCGGCTCATCCGCAGACCGGGTCTGCATTTGCATTAAATAAGATTTTTTGTGAGAGCACGCAGGACATTCAGCTTGGGTGGAATCTACATTTTCCAATGCGGCTGCACCACCCATGATATGATCAACTTCCTTCAATCGTGGAAATGTTCGAGTTGAAATTTTTCGTTTAATACTACATATATATGGGCAGGTATTGCCTGAAAATCGGTGCCCTGCTGTATCCTGTTCAACCATTAATATATTACCACAAGTCGTGCACAACAATAGCATAATTCCGAAAGATTTCTTGAAGTTTTTATTATTTTAGGTGTATTCATTACCCAAATATAAAAGTAGTAGCACGTTTTAGATGAATTATAACCAAGTAGGGTCAAAGATGGCAAAGACGGAATACGAAAAGCGCTTTAAAGAAGAAAAGATATTAGTTAGATAATATGGGTTGAATAAAAGCTTCATATTAGATTAATGCATATTTCGCGATACTTGGTTGGCTTTTTCCGAGAGGCATTGGTGTTGCGAGTATCGCCTGCATATGAAAATTCCGCACTTTCCATTCTGCATACAAGAATTGCCCATTCATCTTTCTGGCGAACTCGGTTATGAGTGTCAAATATGCCGTACTTGAGTGAATGAATGTTCTGGGTGGAATATTTCCAACGAGAGCTGAAAGGAAAGACAAAAACTATCAAATTAAAATACTACAAGCAAAAATACGCAACTTACCGCCTCGTAAACACTCGTGCCTTTCAGGAAATTCTTATATGTGCTGCAATTGACATCGATGAAAGTGTCATTTTAAAAATAGTGATGTGCAAAGTTGCCGCAATACTCGGTACCCAAAGTTTCGGTGTTGCTAACCGATACCGATTCAATGCATTATACCTTGGTAATATAAGCACACTTAAATCACTTGTTGCATAATTTTACCAGTCCATTTTTTCAAAGGAATAATAATTGTTCACATAACTTTACTGAAACTTCGACAACTACTGAGTTGCATTTATCTAATTTTCGTTCTTCCCTCCGTAAAGGCGCGGTGTGGAATCAGTATTTACAATAAAAAAAAATAAAAATAAAATAAAAAGTCAGTATTTACAATAAAAAAAAATATATATATATATACAGGGTGTCCCAGAAGTAACGTGCCAAACTTTAGGGGAAGGTAGGTGGGGGGGGTGAGCTCCTTGATAAACAAAAAATTTTCAGGTAAAAGTGTCACTGTTTTTGAAATATTTACATTTTTTCGAATTAAAAAAAAATCGTGCCTTTTCATGTGTTTTCTTTAACTGCAACTACAAACCGGGCAATACTTAGTAAATTTTTTATGTAAAATACTTCCAGATAGTTGCCTCTCCATACTCAAATGCAATGTAGTTAAAATATATTAAGGAACCATCATAAAATTAGGACTATTTCTGGATTTTTAACTTTTTGATATTTTCTTCCCCAACTTTGACTATCTCGGGTGAAAAAAAA
>NW_016157172.1:308830-313430 GCF_001687245.7 Rhagoletis zephyria | reverse complement strand
GTTTGTAGTTGCAGTTAAAGAAAACACATGAAAAGGCACGATTTTTTTTTAATTCGAAAAAATGTAAATATTTCAAAAACGGTGACACTTTTACCTGAAAAACTTTTGTTTATCAGTGAGCTTACCCACCCACCTACCTTCCCCTAAAGTTTGGCACGTTACTTCTGGGACACCCTGTATATAAAAGTTCGCTAATGGGCTTTACCTCTCAAAAATACTTCCATATGTTTGGCTGTCGTGCGTATATTATAAAACTATTATTATTATTATTGTTTTTGTCCGACACCGAGTTTCGAAAGTACCGGATACCTTTAAATCGGTACGGAATATGAATACTCATATGTGTTGACTATCACATCTCTAACATAAGAACGTAAATGTCAATTTACGCTCTTGGTTGACAACGCAGCCAGGGTTGGGACTCTCCTACGATCGCAAAACTAAAAATCTACTACGCAACTCATTCCCTGCTACTTGGATTTGCTCGAAACAAAGCAAGGCTTACCACATATGAATTTTCTTTTTATAAAATCATGAGTGAATCAATTTTGACGTGCCCTATATTTTAGTAATATCAAAATAAATCATTAAATTGTGATATTACCAAGCACATTCATAAGCACTTGCGGTTTAACCGATTCAGCGAAGTTCCGCACCATGCGAACAAATAATGAAATTGTTTATTCTTTCGGGTGGGAGGCCAAGGTAAACACACCATGGCCATTCTCTCACCTATTGTACGAGATAAGCGAATTACTATTCAGCCATTATACACTGCAGGGCATGGAATTAGTCCTCAAAAAAAAAAAAAAAAATAATAATAATAAAATAAAATAAAAATAGTAAAAGAAATGTAAATCATATTAGCAATTAAATATGCGTATGTATATATGTATAACTTGCCACCCAGCTAAGGTCTAAAATACACAATGAACCATAATTGTGCATACGGCCATAAAAAGGGGGTTTAACTTTACAGAATGCCTCGCTTCACGGCACCCGCACTAAGACCGAGAAACGGGTCGATCATTTTAAGATTCCCTGTCGGTTGTGCGGTAACAACCACGGAGTACGACTCTGCCCCATATACCGAGGGAAATCCGTCGAGGAAAGGTTGCGGGCGATTTTGATACATCGGTACTGTCCCAACTGTTTGTCGCCATTCTATCGGATAGAAATATGTGGAAGCAATGACCGATGCCACCGCTGCGACGAAAAGCACCATACCTCCCTGCATATTGAAGACTACGGCGATCCAAGGGAAACGACAGAAAATCACCCCGATAACGACGACGGCTCTGACGGAGCGATTTCGCTCCACGTTTCCGACCAAACGACGTCATGGGCGAAGCAGGTAGAGGAAGAAGAGGTGGAAAGACGGGAAGAGATAATCCCTTCACCACCAGACGGCGGCTTGAAAATCCGCAATTTTCGACCGCCGCTACAGCACGAACTTGAAGCAGACATTCCCATGCCAGCAGTGCTGTCACACACACAGCCAACGGGCGGTCAACGAGATGACGCGGAAACTAGTCCTTTTCGCTCATATCGGCGCGGAACCAATTCTGGCCACCGAGATGACGCGGAAACTCGTCCTTTTCGCTCATTTTGGCGCAAGTGTAATTACAGCCAGCGTGATGACGCGGAAACTTGTCCTTTTCGCTCGTCGCGCTGGCAAGCAATAAGGGCCGCACAACACCGACGTGGCGACCGTTCCTCCCTCACCATCCAACGCATTCCATCGGGTGGATTCCGGACAGGCAAGTTAAAAACAATCGCGGTTCCAGCACCAATAATGCGCTCATTCGTAGCCATCGCCTCAACCGCAATTGTACGGATCGAGTCAGGCGGCCGACTTCATCTGGTGCGGGCGTTGATTGACTCTTGCGCCCCAGCAGTACCATCGACAGGGACCTAGCACGGGAGCTTCAGCTCGAAGCCAGCAACGCCCGCGCGAAAACATGTTCCCTCGTGCTGCGAGGAAAGTACGGGGTCGCGGAACGTGTAAATACTCAGGCCAGGCTAGTTACGCGATACAACCGACTCAGCCCCGCGGCTAACATCGACCCAACGATAGCGACGCCGTTTCAATTTATGCGTCTGGCGGATCCACAGTTCTATCGGGCCACCCCCACTCGACTAACACTTGGCGCTGATGTGTACGCCCAGGTCATGGTATGTGGCACTCCGCCAACAACGATCGGCGGTTTACTGGCGCAAGCTTCCATGTTCGGGCTGATTATATCAGGAGCCCACCAAATGTGACAAAACATTTAAAATTTTATATTTAGTATTCATGAATACATACCGAATTTAAATAAAAGTGCAATGAAATGATCAACCACACCCTTTTTCCTTATTAGCTTTTTTCTTCCATTTTTTCCCCTTAGCTAGTAACTGCAATGAGGACCGGAGAAGGGTCGGACTAGATCCCCGGGCAAGGACTAACCTGCGGCAGAACTTACAATGTGAAAGAACATAATTTACAATGTAAATAAATGTAAAAGTAGGTGAGGTGGCTGAATCATCTTTGAGACGTTGCTTAAAGCAAGGGGGCCGGTATGTTTAGGCCACCACGCTAAATAAAATTCTTAAATTAAATTATCGGGTGTACCACCCTGATGTTAATTTAACAGATGCACACACATACAGATTCGTATGTGAAACAAGACAAAAAGAAAAACTGCACTTTTCCTGTCAGTGCACTTTCGTTAAATTTCCCCTGAAAACGGAACTCTTCAAACCATTTAGAGGGTTCGACTTCAGTTTCTAATTCTTTAAACTTTCTATTGGATTTTAATCACCAGCGATTACGGACGTTCCGCCACCACACCACTTCATAACCAAGTTAATATTGTAAGCCCCCTTGAATTTTAATATACCTATTAAATAAACCGCCAAACTTAATTGTATTTCAAACTAAAACATGGTGCTTTTGTTTTCTTATTTTTTCAATAAAAAACACTGGTGCACTTATCGAGTCTATTCCCATTAAGTCGCCAGGGTTTTTCATTATATTTGCAAGTTATTGGAAGCAGGGATGCCAACTTGGCTCAAACCGTGCCATTTGTCCCTATTTTACTTCAAATGGCACTTAATTTTTCAATTTGGCATAAAGTGCCAAAATGACACTTTTGTAAAAAAAATAACATTTCAATTAATTTTTGTGAAATACTTTGCGTGCACTTCTTTTTCTCAACTAAAATTTTCTAATTTATAAAGGCTATTTAACTGGTTTATCTTATTTTATCATTGTACTTTTGTTTGCAAAATGTAGCTATATTTTATTGCTAAATGTGCATGATTAAAAGGAATGACACCTTTTTTGGCAATTTTATTTTTCTATTTGGCACTTTTTTATCCTCCATATGGCACCTCATAACTAAGGATAGTTGGCAGCCCTGATTGGAAGATTTCTGGGGTGGTTGGGGCAACAACTTGTCTGCAGTAAAAATCATATAATTTTTGTTTCAAAAGTGTGTGAATGGCTTGAATGTGCCATCTAATAAACAGTGTCGTCGTTCGCCTTGCTTTTAAATGATGTCACAAATTGTTGCCGGAGACATGAGTACAGTGTAAGAAAATTGTTTCCTTATAGAAAGGTTGGTTTCTTTTCCACCTTAGACGCTCCGAATTCGTTCAAAATATGTTAATTTAAAACACAGAATTCTTTCAGTGTTCCTCCGGGGTTTTTGGACATGGACTGTTTCTTCAATTTAATAGTGTTCACTTTATTTTTGTGGAAACGAAACATGTTTTTCAAGTTATGGATCGTTTCTAAACTCTTTCTTCAAATATTTCTCGTATTCCAGCTGGGCGAAGGCGTTTAGTTTTTCGCATCGTGTTTTTACATATTCATAATTCAAATTTTTTTAATAAAATCAATAGGTGGTAGTTCATGATTGTGTGTGGATTAATATCACAACACTGAGGATAAGTAATAACCTTTTACATCTATTAAAAAACAACACTTACGGGGCAATTTTTATTGTAAGAACAAAATTTTTTTCTATGAATCGACATACTTTAAGCATTGTTGACGCTATTTCCATTTGAATGAGGAAATAGCGTCAATGACTTTATTTCCAAATTTTTGTTGACTTTATTTCGCTTTTGAAAAGGTAATAATGTCAATTGACTTTATTTCGCACCAGGGTGGGAAATAAAGTCAATTGACTTTATTTCCATTGACCTTATTACCTGTCACCTATTTCATGCCGCTAGGTGCAGAGGGCGTGGCACCTCCGATACTACCGAATTTTTCATATTGCACATGTCTGGAAGTGTTCATGGTAGACTACTCGAATATGGCATGGAGATATATGAAAAAATTTGCATATTCATGGATAAAAATTGCGGTTATTGTAAACGTTACGTGGAACCTCCCATATAAACCGAATTTTTAATACCGCATATCCCGGAAAATGTTCATTGAAGAGATCTCGAACTTGGTATGGAGATATATGAAAGCAATCGCATACTCACGGAGATAAATTGTGGTTATCGGAAAAGGAGGTGTGGCACTTCCCATACACATCGAATTTTTCATACTGCATATCTCTGAATGTTTTCATGGAAGAGTACTGGAACTTGGTATGTA
>NW_016157172.1:304704-306610 GCF_001687245.7 Rhagoletis zephyria | reverse complement strand
GCAAAAACAACATTTGCGTGTATTTTGTTGTTGCTTCTGGTATCGAAAGTGTCAACAACTGTTCTGAATTTTTTCTTCTAAATCAAAGCGTGCCATGTGAAATACAAAAAATTATAAAAAATAAAAAATTGAAATTGGAAAAAATAAAAATTGATGCAACTTTCTTTCCTAGTAAATTTGTTTGCTTCTCGAAGCATTGATCCATCCTTTGCAAGGCCCAGTAATCAGCGGTCGTGCTGCCGAGTTGGGCGAACGTTCCAAAAGCTGCTATTCAATCGCTTGTTTTGTATGGAAAAAGGTTTCACAAGCAAATGGATTTTAACAACTTATAATTTTCGTGAGAAAAAATTAGAAATATTTGACATTTTCGAGACCAAATAATTTGAAAATCAATCAAATCAGCTGCTCTACTGATACTACCTGTTCAATGTACCTTGGTTCAGACCTATAGTTTTTTTTTAATTATTTGAGCATCGATTCTCTTTATAGCCAGACGTTTATCATTTCTGCTGGAAATCCCTATTTAAGGAACTTACTCTTTGACTTCAAATAGCAAATAAGGGGCAGTTTTACCACAGAAGTTTTTAGCCAAGGATCCAATGTATATCCCTATGAAAAAAATATTGCCCGACAAGTAAACAAAGTTACTGTTTTTAAAATTTTTGCTAAAAATAAATCCCCCAAAGAGCCCCATTTGAAATTATTGAAACAAATATATGTAACATCATGAAGATTTGGTCAAGAATTACAGTGCACATTTTCTTCTTTTGTGTCTAGTAGTTTTTTTTAGATTGGTCCAAAAAAATCATAAAAATCATAAGAAAGAAAGAATGCAATCCAGGTATTTAAAGCACAGAAAAAAAATCTGTTAAAAAGACTATGTTCCCTTTGACGTACGTCAAAGGTCAAGTAAAAGTTCGATCTTGTATGACTGCCCCTTGATAGCTCGGTTATATAGCTTAGGAAATAATACGTTAAATACATTTTTATCAAAGTTGATAAATATGACATTTGACCAGTTTTGTTATACAAATACTCCCACGACCACAGGCAAAAATATTGGCTACAATTTGTCATTTTGTTTGTCATATATACGTTTTGTCGGTGCACTTGCACAACATTCGCAAAAGCTCCGCATAGATTATTGCGAATGCGATCGTTAAAATTTAGGCGGAAGCTCCGCAGTTGCGAGTGCGAATGCGAATATTCGCAACAACCCTAATATGTAAATAACTATGTTCAAATTAGAATTGATATGGTAAAGTAGTTTGGCCCTGTTTTTATAGGAATCCTGCCTCTGTCTAGCCGAATTCCATTTTTCCAACGCTGTAGCATGCACAAACAGCTGCAAATCAATGATGTACATATCAGGGTGTCCAGATTTAAAAAAAAGCGCAATGTCTGAAAAAAATCGCCAAAAATCGCAATTTTTTTTTTAATTAAATTCATGAAATCGATTTAACAAATCTTTTATTTTAAAAATGAGATCTTGTTATAATACTGTTTTTAAAACCAAAAACGAATATAATACCTTCAGGGGGTAATAATAAATAAGACAAATCACTTATATAATAGTGATGTACAAACAATTTTCTTTAAAAATACGCATACTTTTTCAAAATATTTGTTTCAACACATTTTGCAATAGGACTGCGCCCTTACTAAATTTATTATAACTCATATAAAAATTAAATAAAAACCTTTAATAAGGCGAGATCAGCTATTTCCACAACTTCTTCAAAATCGCCTATAGTGCCTGAATGATTTACTTTTCTGTTGTTGTCATACATGGTGTCCCAGAAGTAACGTGCCAAACTTTAGGGGAAGGTAGGTGGGGGGGTGAGCTCCCTGATAAACAAAAAATTTTCAGGTAAAAGTGTCACCGTTTTTGAAATATTTATTTATT
>NW_016157172.1:290956-304259 GCF_001687245.7 Rhagoletis zephyria | reverse complement strand
ATCTTTGTACGACGAGAGAGGACTTTACTTCTCAATTGCCTACTCAGCCCAAAGTAGCACTTGTTGGCAAGAGTGATTCTCCGTTGGATTTCAAGGCTGACATTATTATTGGTGTTAATGCTGGTTCCCAAATAAACGAAGTCGTCTACTTTTTCAAACTTGTAACTGTCAACAGTGACGTGGGTGCCAAGACGCGTATGCTCTGACTGTTGAGTGTGATGCGTCTATTTATCGACCACAAATCAATTATATAGATGATTTTTACAATAAAAGTCTATCTACACGTATCAATTCCGTACCTATCAGTATCAGTGAAAGATATAATATTGTTGCCCCAGTCCCAAATAGCGTGGTTTAGACCGTCCGGCACAGTGCCATTTTTTGTACCGTCAGTGCTGCTTCAGTGTTCGTTCCGCAATTTTTTTACACACTTTAAAAACCGCATGTAAAACTGCTACTGAATAGTATTTATTTTCAAACAAAATCTGTGTAAGTATACGCATAAGATGTTCAAGACTGGATTTTTGAATATGAGATGTTTAAAATATACACACGAAATGTTTAAAATTGCAAACGTTTTTAACGCAAAAATACATTCCCTACTAAAAATAAAAATTAAGTACATTTGATGTGTAATTTTGCTCTACGCGACAAATTTGGTATGTAGGAGTAAACAGGCAGTGTTTAGTTTTATTAACACGGTGTCTAAATTTGCACATATTAGGAGAGGAAATTGGGCATGAATCACGTAACTTTGAAACGATTGTCGTTCAAACGATACTGACAAAAGAACGTCGTGAAAACACTGATTTATGCATTTGTGTTGCTGCTACGTGTTACTGTTACGTGAAGCAAAACTGGAATCGAGTTGACGGTATCACACAATCGATCAAACAATTTTTGGTTTTCATGAAGCAAGACAATCTCGACACGATATCGTTCAGACGACTGTCGTCATACTTGATTCATTCCTTTCTCTTAATATGCGTTAATTCAAACAAAAAACTTTTAGAGCAAATTTCAAACATTTTATGTGTAAGCTGTGTAATTGTGAACACTAAGAAAATTCTATAAAAATTGTTGTAGTTAAGTTTGACTAATAATTTATCTATACTTTAAAATAGTTAAATAAACGGTCCTAAGGGCCAAATTTACAGTGCTGTACTGAAAATCTGTAGTTAACTGCCGATTTTGAGTTAACTCCACTCTAAAAAAAAATTTTGTAGGTTTCCTAGCTAAAAGGTAGGTTACTGATTTTCTACCTTATTATTCGCGAAGTTACATGCTCAATTATTCAACGAATAGTTTGTTTAAATTTCGGACTTTTTAGAGTGTTATATAACTGCTGTGGTGTGCGTAAATTTACTACGAAAGTGTGTACCACCTACAAAATACACATATGCTGTTTGATTTCACCCGCTAACAAAAATGATTTTTACACACAAAAATGTGTAACCGAGAAAAATACATAGTCATCGTGTAAATTTACCAAAAAATTTTAAAAATAAAAAAAAAATGCTCTATTTATAGTCAAAACGCAAATAAGCAAGACTTAAACAGTCATTCAAAGTCACCTTCAAACCCCGAACCCACCTGTCAGCAGCTATCACATGCCAGCACTGCTATTAACTCCAACACTTACGCTCTCAATCTTGCTCCCCAACTCAACAACAATGCACTTGCTCAAAGTTTTTTTTCCTTTGTGTCAAATTCACTCAATAATCCGAATAACAACATTGCAATAAATTCCGACTTTCAATCTCAAACTCTTCCCTCACTCGACTCAACTTTCAACAATATGCTCGAAAGTATTATAATGAACTCAAAACCTCCATTAACTACACCACTCAATGAGCCTCAATCTCAATCTACTCTCACTTTAAAATCAACGCTAAACGATCTACAAATCCTCTCACCATCAAATCAAAAGCATTCTCAGTTCCAAAGTGAATATGCTATGACAGTCTCGGATGATGAATATTAAACTCTTCCCATTCATGTTATTTGTTTTAGTCTTATGGCAATGTTTAAAATTTTACAGTGGAACCTAAACAGATTCTACAACAACTATGCTGAGCTAGAAACTTTTATCAAAGAACACTCACCCTGTTTTATACCCTCCAAAAAACTCACCTCGCTGCAAATAAGAACGCACTTGTTCCTAATAAATTTTACGGTTACTTCCACAATTTAACGCAGAATTCCACAAACAAACAAGGTATTGCGTGTTTAATTAGAAAAGATCTTAAACATAAATTAATCCAGATCCCATCATACATATCAACTATAGCAATAGAATTATACATTGGCTTTAAAATAACAATAATCTGCATTTATATGCCACCACAACAAAACTTTTCTCTAGCAGAACTTAGGCAGATTTTGAATTCTGTTTCTACACCAGTAATTTGTGTTGGTGACTTTAACGCTTGGTCGCCAAATTGGGGCTCCCCAGACACCAATCGAAGAGGTACTATTTTGGAGAACTTCATTTTTACAGAAAATTTGATGGACTTAAATTATGGAAGACCCACGCATAAGACGTTTACGCATGTTGATCTTTCCATTTGCTCTGCAAGTATCGCTCCAAAACTGAATAGCCACACTCTCGATTGCTTGTATGGTAGTGACCATTTCCCCATTGTCACTGAGTTAGCCACACCTTCTTCCGATAAATGCTTTCCCAAGCCAAAATTTCTTATAGAGAAAGCAGAATGGCCTAGTTTTGTTGAGTACTCGGCCTCTTTTGCTGCCAAATTTCCAACCTCAAATAACGTAAATGAAGAGGCTGCTAATATCACTAAAATAATACGATCCGCCAGTCATTTGTCCATACCACAGTCGTATCACAAACCACGGAGTAAAGTTGTACCGTACTGGTCGACTGAATTGTCTAAGTTAAGAAATATAAAACAGCAAAACTGGAAAGAATATAAAAGAACGAGAACAGAATCTAATTTAATTTTGTACAAAAAAACGAATGCAATCTTCCGTAAAAAATGCAAGGAAGCAAAACGCGCCTGTTTTGAATCTTTTACGAAGACAATAAACCCTAATACGAATCTTAAAAGGGTCTGGTCGGACATAAAAATGCTTTCGGGTTCTTACAAGCAAACTACCATTAATTTTGTTAAAAGCCAAAACGGCCCCATTTTTGACTCCAAAGAAATAGCCGAACATTTCGCTTTAACATGGGCAAGCTATTCGCGTAACTCCAACTTTAGTAACGAATTTATCCCAATGAAAGTTTCAACTCTTAGAAGGGCTTATAATCAACAAACTTCACCTACGAACATAATTGAAAATGGCATCACTCTCTCAGAGTACGAGTCTACAATTTCGGAAATTACGGGAAAAATCCCAGGATCGAACAGAATCTCGTACGCATTGCTAAATTGCATTTACCTGATGACTTAAAGCAAAGATTGATTAATCTTTATAATCAAATTTTGATTACGGCCATTTACCCACAAAACTGGAAGAAAGCTGTAATTTTTCCCATTCCGAAGGCAAACAGTTCTTCATCAGAAGTGACTATAGACTATAGACCTATTTCACTGATTTGTTGCATGAGCAAGGTTTTAGAAAAAATTATTTCCAAACGTATAATGTGGTACATCTCCAAACATCGCCTAGTAAGTGCGCATCAGGTCGCCTTCAAAGAAGGACACGGAACTGCTGACGCCCTTTTGTACTTTGAAAACTTCGCTGCAGTCGGCTTATCCAAACCCAATCATATCTCCACTTTAAGCCTGGATTTCGAAAAAGCATTTGACCGCATCGGCGTACATATTGTCTTGCGCCAATTAGCGAAATGGAGTTTTGGAAATAAATTATATTATTTTATCAAGTCCTTTCTTACCAACCGAAAATTCAAAACAAAAATAAATAACGTTTTTTCAAGCCTTCACACGTTAGAAAACGGTATACCACAAGGATTTCCACTTTCGGTGACCCTATTTACAATTGCTTTAGACGAAATAAGCCACATAGTATCGAAGTACAAAAATATCTCCCACATCATACACGTGACGTGTTGCTTTTTTCCAAATTATCTAACTTGAACGTAGTCCAAAAGAATTTTGTAGATATTCTAAATGATATTTCTGACTGGTCTAACCCTTCGGGAGCAAACCTATCTCTCAATAAATGTAAATCGTTTCATATTTGCAGGAAATTCAATTGTAATAGCTTAAGTGTCATTTACAAAAGCGTAAATATTGTAAATGTTTCTAGTATTCTATTTCTAGGAATTATCTTTGATAAGCGTCTTACATTTAAGGAACATTGTTTATGGCTAAGAAAAAGCCTAGCTACCAGACTAAATATTGTTAAGTATCTGTCATCCAAACACAGTCTTATTCATACAACGAGTTTACTAGACATTACTAACTACTGCTCTGTCTATACAGCAGAAGCAGCAGCAGTATACAACGCAATGTCGTCTGCGTTGAAAACTAAGGAAAAACCCATAATATGTTCGGATAGTAAATCTACAATATCCAGCATTATGAACGTTTCGAACAAAGCGTCTATAGTTTCAAGTATTCGCAACTTAATAATAGAAAACCAAAGCCAAATAAAAATAATGTGGATACCTCGCCACGCCGGAATAAAAGTCAACGAGTTTGCTGATCAAAAAGCAAAAGAAGCCGCAACCGAACCACTTCAAACCTTTGATTACATGAGTAGTCCACTTGCAAGCAGCGTTATGTGATTTTATAATAGTAAGCCATAAATTTAAAAAAAAAAACGTCTACAACAACAAGTAACATCCAAATTGTATATTTCTTTTTATTATCTGAAAATTTGGATAAATAAGAGTCTAATAACATTAAAAATCAAAATCGCAGTGTGGTAGTTTTTGCAAAATTTATATATAGAGATTAAATATAGCGAGTTTTGAAATAGTAAGTTTTATATAGCCAGCTTTTTTAAGCTTTTCGTGTTCTCTATTCCATGAAGGTTGTTCTGCTTCTTTTTTAAGACGTCTTCCACTAGTCACCGAAAGTTCATAAGAAGACTTTTGAACTTGTATAAATACGTACAATAAATATTATAGCGACTTTTGAAAGTGTATATATACACACAGTAAGTATTATAGCGACTTTTGCTAGAGTAGCTAACATTTGATGTTATTTCTTTTAGAATATATAAGGATTTTGCACTGTATTGTTAGTGGACATGAAACTACTTTAAATACTGGTACGTTAACCACCAAAACCTAAAAATCTAAAAAAAATTACATAGCGCACTTTGCAAGCGGACTACTCATATGGTGAACAAAGACATTTTCTGTTTGATCAATGAATACCTCAATATCCAAAGAACTGAGGAATGGAATACCTTCCAGCACAACTATACGCATGTTAATCCTACTGGCAGTAAACCAAACTACCCAACCGCGTGCCGGACCAACGATATTTCTACTTTCATCCGCCTCCGTATTGGGCACACAATTATAACACATTCGCATATTTTAAACGGTTTGAGTCAAGCCACGGTTGCCACTTTGGTAAAATGTTACCAAAATTGGTAGCTTTTATTCTCTTTTGTAATTTGGTAACTTACGATCTCATTTGGTAACTTTCAGACAAAATGCTTTAAAACATTAAAATATTTTTGAATACATATCATACATTATCTGCAGCAAAATAACATAGGGTGAATTCCAAAACGTCAAAATACAAAGCATTAGTGTCTTTTATTTCTAACCAGCACTTGGAGAGAAAGTCTAATTTGCGTAACCTAGTTGAAAACTAGCATCTAACCTTGGTTGCGCACATTTGGAACTACAATCTACTGAGGTTTAGAAACAAAAGATACTGATGCTTTGTATTTTGACGTTTTGGAATGCAGCCTTATGCGGCGTTTTTGCTGCATTTAAAATGCAACATTTAGCACTTTCGAACATATGTTTTCGGAGAGCGTTCATGCTATCGCATTTAGCAAATGTACATTTACGCGAGTTCGAAAACATATGCTTTTGACAAACAGCCGTGTTCCAGTCGCTTATTCAGATCCATATCTATTACGATCAATTCTCACGTAGAAGATAATGTGCAAAAAGCTCTACTGAAAAGGAAAAAATAAATTTTAAACCAAAAATTCAATACAAAAACTTGAATTGTTTTAACCAAAACTGAACATTTGTTTGTATATATATTCATTTGTCGGTGCTGTAAATTAAAATTTCTTCACTTAATTAGGAAACAAAACAAACAGAGTTGATCACAAATTGATCCAGATTTCTATCAGCATCACATCGATGTTGAATTTGCGTAACTTTTCTTTATCCAAATAATTTAAAATAAGAAATGAAATCTCGATCGGCGATCACTGAAACGCATCTAGCCACTGTATACGCGAAAAAGCAATGTTGCCACTTTTTTCCATTAAACCATGTTCGAATCGTGGAAATTTTGGAAGATCACAGGGTTGATTTTAGCATTTAGATTCTTAATGCAAAAATGGAGTTGCATTTAGGTGAGCAATTTTGTGTGGATAAATGTACATTTAGAGTAGCATTTAGAGCTAAATGCGCTAAATGTGCTTTTACGCGTAAGCAAAAACAGCGTATTACACACAGCTAATTTCTTACTGAATGAATTTCCCTACAAGAACGCTATCGTTTATATGATGCGTTATATGACGGAAATGCATGGCGAACTTATGCATCAGACCGTAGAACAAATATTAGAAAGGTTTTGAAGAGCATTATGAAAATTCTGACGGAATTTCTCCTGTACGATAATAATCATAGGTCTCTTTCCAACGCACATATTCTCAGTACATATAAAGATATGTCCCTCTCACTCGCTCGAGTCAGCTATAACCGAAACACCCGCCAGATGTAGTTAGACATATCTGGCGAAAATATCCGCCAGACCTATGCAACAGGGCTAATTGATCACACCTTATATAAATATACACCACGTCTAGTTAGTCACATCTGACGTAAGTATACGTCAGAACAAATTGATTACACCTAATGTACATATACATCAGGTCTACTTAGTCACATCTGACGCAATGTACGTCAGATTTTGTTAATCACATATAACGCAAATACCAGCTACTAATAACGGTAACCAAATATTTTTTTGAAAAGTAATTTTTATATTTATTGTTTTTGTAAATTATATATTTTTTCATAGCAAAATTACAGAAAATTAGGGAAAAAACTAAAATTAACTATTTTAAACTAAAAACTCAGCTTGAACTCAAATAAAATAAATTGAAATTGGAAAAAAGCAAAGATACTTGATTCAAGTTTTCAGAAATTTATAGAAAATTAAGAAAAAATTTAAAATTCATCCTTTTAAACTAAAAGCTTTGCATTGAATTCAAATCAAATTAGACAAAATTAACTTATGTTACAAAGTACTTATTTAAAAAGGAACATAACCTCAAATTACACCCCGTATCACAATAATAAACCCACAACATATTGCTAAGTTTTAACAATTTTATTTTTTTATTTTTTTTTAATATTGTTTATTCTTTAACAAATCCCGTTTAATTGAAGATTAAAATTTTTTGCAATATTTTAAGAATTTCAAAAATCTTTCGTAAAAATTTCAAGCTTTTTAATTAGATTTCTTAAAAAGATGTTTGAGTGCGCAGTTTTGTAGCTCATCTAATTTTAGAACGACTAACTGCCAGTTTGAAGTAGATAGGGCTTACCATTGATTTTCGGGATTTTTTTTTTTCAAGTGTTGCTAATTTTTTTCTTCCATATAATCTCTAGGACTTACCGTTGCTTTTTGGAAATTTGTCTTAAATTTTCTTCCATGAAAACAGAATGCTCGCCAATTTTTTATATAGAAGAAAATAAGCAACACCTTCAACAAAAAAGTTTTAAGTAGCTATGACTTACTGTTGCTTTTTAGCAATTTTCTGTCATTTTCTTTTATAAAAAACGATGTTCGACGATTTTTTTATATGAAAAGTTAGCAGGATCTTCAACAAAAAAATTTCGAAAATCAACGGTAAGCCCTAGCTACTTCTAACTTGCAGCTAGTCTTTCTAAAATTAATGAGCTACAAAACTCAAAAACTCAAAATTTTTCTAAGAAATCTAATTAAAAAGCTTGAAATTTTTACGAAAGATTTTTGAATTTTCTTAAAATATTGCACTAAAGTTGAATCTTGGATTAAACGGGATTTGTTAAAGAATGAACTATAGCTTTATAAAAAAAAATTCTAATTAAACAAAAAAATAAATGGTATATCTTGTCAAGATGGAATGTGGTTATAATCTGGATATGGGGTTTGCATATCTCTAATACTTAATTAAATCTAAGAAATTAAGCTTTTATGTGTTGTTTTTTGTGGTATTTTGCTGCCGGCTTAGGTCAACGGATTTTCTAACTTGCTTCTGAAAGTCCGATACGCCATGGTTCTTGAATACATCTAAAATATTTATTAGAAGAGTTTATTTTTACAATGGTTTGTTCGTTCATGTAAGTTTAATATGCATATACCAGAAAGGAACTTTTCTACTATAAAGTTTATCCAACGCAAGTTTGTCCCACCGACCTTCCCAATTAAACTGATTAAGTACCCCGGCGCTAAATACTTTGCGGAGAACACTGTTAACATCTTCAGAGGCTCCTTTGATTTCATGAAGAAATGTCATCTAATAAATAATTTCATTTTGCAAAATTACCGTCGCTCTTGCGTACTCCTGGTTTTTGAGTTTTTTCTCGACTTCTTGAACAGCCTCTATGGTGGTAAATGGGAGAACACTAGCTATTTCCTCTAGCAATGGATCCTCCATCTCGCCCGTCATTCGGTATACCGATGACTCAATTTTTTTCGCAATCACCTTGAGTTCGCATACCAGCTTGGTTTGGGCATCGAATTCAGCCTTTTGTACTGCCTATTGGAAAAAGATGAACGAAATGTTACACAAATTGAAATAAGGGAATGGACATCGGATGTTTCCTCCAGTCTTCTAAATTTTTCCACCAGGCACAAATAACGTCTTTTTTCCTTGCTAACACAGTTTTCAAAATTTCTTTTTTTCATTGTCACAGTCCTATATATTGTTTTTAGAAGAATATATTCTTATTTTAACTATATATGCTTATCTTCCTTGGAATTTATTTAATTGTTGCTAAATTAACTCGGCGTCACTTTTTAACTTCGCTGTTCCCCATAAAATCTTCTTCTTGCTGCGTAGTGATATTGATCGTAAAATTTTTTAGTCGGTACCGACCCGAACACCAAATTAACGTGTGAGATTTCAAATATTTTTAAAGATACTCATTAATGTTTGTATATAAATTTTATAATTAAACACGTATTGTTTATTCAATGCTTTTAGCTCCCTCATCCATTGCATTTGCATAAACATTTAAATATGTTGCTACGTACCTGTTATTCACTTCTTAAGAAATAATACCGACTGCTTTTCCGTAAATGCAGCAGCACTAGCTATGCGACGAGTTTGACAAGTTCACATTCGCAGACGAAACATTAGCTGTTCGCTCTTGCCTGCGCTTGTGCTATAGGACGAAAAGAGACAACAAATTTACCTAAAAACTACGAACTGTCATTTTTTCTTGATTGATTGTCAAATCTTAGTTCGCATATTCATATGTATTACCCTGGCATTCAGTAAGGGGTCTCTAGTCACTAATAGTGACTTTTGGTGGTGAACTTGGAATTTGAGACTGTTTGGAATTCAGTACGCTGTCTCACGTCTCTAGTCTCAAAAATATGTCACTAATTTGTCAGCTGGCTAAGAGCCGGCCACAAAAATAGAAGTATGGAGGAAAAACTTATTTCAATTTTGTTAAAAAAACGCGAAAAAGAAGCGAGGAAATTTGTTCAAAAAGAATTTCATTAGGAAATAAACCAAAATGCTTTAATATCATACAAATGTATTGAAAAAAATGTATTTTTTTGTTTTTTTTACACTAAAATCTAAAGATTGTTACAAAAAAATAAAACTAATAAAAAAATACTAAATAAAAAAAAAAAAAAAAATCCGCTACGGCCGAGGAGGACTTGAACCCGGACCCTCTTGGCTGCCAGCCTAATGCTTTGACCACTCGGCCATTGCGACTCTTTGAGCGGCGCGGGCAAAATGCATACATGAACACTGTCGGTTGATTGTCTGTGTTTGCTTTCACCATACATTTGTGGTGAACTTTTTGTGACTCTCTCCTTCTGAATACCCAAATCGTCTCAAGTCACTAATTGATAATCTCAAATTTAGTGACTTGAGATGAGACTGAATTACTGAATCCCAGGGTTAGTTTGTATAGAATATTTTGAATATGTGTTGGAGTTTCCGTCAGTTGCGTCTTGTAGGGTTGTTTTGATTGTGATTTATGATGGGCGATATGCACACATCTCCATACACATGTGCGATGAGAAGTTAGGGTTTTGGAGTAGGCTGCGCTCTTTCAAATTAAAAAGATTATTATGTATTTAAATTTTTCCTCCAAAAATTGTCTGAACGACATGCAGACGAGAAAATAATAGCCTGTGGAATAATGAAGCTATCCTTGCCTCAAAAGATATTTATTTTCGTATAACATAATAGTTTATTTAAAATGTTGGTTTATTGATTTAAAGTTTATTCAAAATTGCTTTAAAAAAATAAAAATTGCTCTTGAAATATATTTAACTTTAAATAAAATTACAAGGAATTATTCTAAAGGGATGAAAATCTATAAATTAATGATTTCACTGGATCACAAATTTCAATTTTTATTCTGCCACTATTTAAAATAGCTCGCTGATTCCTGATGAATAAAACAGTTGCATGGCAACTATAATATAAGCATGAAAGTGTTAATGTAACGCCCGTTGTTTATTAGAAAAGAAAAAAGGCTTTTAATACTTTTGGTAACTTTTTGGTAATCTTTTTAAAAAATTTTGGTAACATTTTTTCAAAGTGTGTGGCAACCGTGAGTCAACCTCCTTGCCAATACTGCTCTTCGACATTACGCTGACGACACACAATCAGTTTTTCCTTTCAATTTCCTCACACACATTGCTTGTCAAAAATCATCAAAATTGGAAGCCATTACTTAGGCTGATTCCATTTGAGAAGCAATTTCATTATCAACATGTCGTCTTCATGAAAGCAACTAGCTTCTGAAGACCATTTTCTATTTTTAATTCCATTGTAAATTAACATTTTAGCATGCAGAAGCTTAGAATATTTTTATTTTCACAAAATTGAAACTCAATTGAAAGGGAAAAATTTAAAGCAAGTTGCCAATTCAAGTAATTAATAAAAGTGTGTTAGTGAAAAAGTGTGAGTGTATTGAAAATTGAAAGGGGAAAATTGAATGTGTAACGTCCCGGTCAGTTACAGCTAAACATCTCCTAGACGACTGCACGCAATTTACTTCCACCAGGAAAGAGTTATTTGACAATAAAGTTCCTTCGGAACTGCTGAGGATGCCTTCATCGAAAAACGTCAGGAAAATAGTAGATTACTTAATCAAAACAGACCTCAGGAAAATGATTTGAATTCTCATATATATTTTTATCTGTTTAACAGACTTGTACATACTTATCTTATGTATTTTATTCATGTATTTTCATACTCACATTTTTAATGTAGTATTAATTAATGTAGCAGTAGAAACTAGTATTATTTCTTTCAACCAATTCACTAATGATTTAACTTGTATAGAAAAAATAATCGCACTATAGCAGCGAGCCGTAAGCCCTGGCAGTTAGTGCTCCTTTCCATGATACAAAAAACAAGGTCACTTTTTCGTCGCCATATTAACAACCTGACAATTAAGCAGATTGTGACATTTCGTGCTACCATACCCAATATCTAAAATCCTTCAAATTTTCTTATTAATTTTTTTTTCGGTTTAAAAATCTTTGTTCTTAAGCCTAGTATTTTACTCCTATTTCATGTAAAAAAGCTGTTAAATTGTATATAAAATTTCTTTCTGTGAAATAAGTGTGAAATTCCACAACATTTCCTCAGCAATGTAGTATTCTGTTCACGCTGGGAAAAAGCTTGCAACATTTTTGCAAAATGAAGCTAGCAACACAATTTTCATGACATTTTTAAATATGTACACATGTACATTTTAAATTGTGTGAAAGCTGACAGTTTATAGAATTCAGTAGCGGCGAAAACAAAGGGGGTTAATTGGTTGAACCTTACCCAAGCCGATCGTAAAACTTGCGACGCAATTTCAGCTTATGCCTGTCGGTCTTAGCAAGAATGTAATCCCTCAAGGTTTACCTTAACATGGTTCTAGGTNTGTGAAAGCTGACAGTTTATAGAATTCAGTAGCGGCGAAAACAAAGGGGGTTAATTGGTTGAACCTTACCCAAGCCGATCGTAAAACTTGCGACGCAATTTCAGCTTATGCCTGTCGGTCTTGGCAAGAATGTAATCCCTCAAGGTTTACCTTAACATGGTTCTAGGTATACACCCTGTGATCGTGTTACTTTCCAGAAGGTGTCGCGCCCGTTTTTCTGTATATATTTCCATTGGAAAAATGCCTCATCTCAGTATTCTATGTAAATGCTTCCAGAGGTATCTATGCGTCACCAAAATTTTAGTGTATATGGCTTATACCGCTAGCTAGACCGTTTTCATATCCCCCCATTTTTCATAGGTTTGGGATTGATTTCATTTACCTCTATTCCAAGTTCTACGGTGGCACGCTGCATTTTCCAATAAACCCTTATTTTTCCATGAGCTTGAGATTGACTTCATATACATACATATATCCATACCAAGTTCCAGAACTCTACCATAAATACTTCCAGAGATATGCACTATGAAAAATTCGATTTTTATGGGAGGTTCCACACCCCTTTTAGATATCGGTTTTGTTTTAGCCTATAACCATTCTTGGAAGATTTGTGTCCGAAATTTCCAAAAAATCGGTATAGCCGGTATGGGCATTGTGACTCCTCAAAGGAAATGAACTAATGATTGCAAAAAATTAAATCAAACGTCGTAGTTGACCAAAAAAAGAACATTAGACTTCATTCTCTCAACTTCTCAGAATGTAGAAAAGCTAAGAAATATATAATAAGATAGGATATATTAAAACAGCCTCCAGAACATTTACCAAAAGACGCCCCTGAACTACACAAATCAGTTTGATTGAAAATTTGTTTGTATCTATTTATTTTATACTTCACTTTTGGGTGTGTCAAAATTTCATCTGAAAACAATATGTGTTGCTGGAAAAATTTCGCGGCCTATGGGTCCCAAAGTAAATTCCATTTGCTGTTAAATGGACAAAGACAATATGTATTAAATAAATGTATAATTTCAGTGTCTGAATTATATCAGA
>NW_016157172.1:278949-290212 GCF_001687245.7 Rhagoletis zephyria | reverse complement strand
GGAGTCGGCGTAAAACTGTAGGTCCCTCCGCTTTGTGTGACAACATCAAGGCGCACGCCACAAGTCGGAGGAGAAGCTCGGCCAAACACTAACATATGTGTAAGCGCCAATCTATTGTTATTATTATTATTATTAATCTATTTAAAAAATCATTTACAGTTTTATAGGAAATTGCCTTATTTACAATATATGTCCAACCTGTGTGGAACTGACGATACAAACATATATTCAGGCTTATAAGCCTGTAATTAAACATTTTTCTACATTTAATTTGAAATAGTATGCACGAACGGATTAAAAGTACTAAATAATTAGTACTTTTTATACTACTTTAAAATGCGTGACCGGAATAGACCTGCCGAAAAAGTGAGGTTAAGTTACTGACAACACCTTGTTATTATTACACCATGGGTATGGTAGCACGAAATGTCCCAATCTGCTTAATTGTCAGGTTGTTAATATGGCGACGAAAAAGTGACAATGGAACTATCTTGTTTTTTGTATCATGATTGAAACTACCTTCTTTTTTGTATCATGCCTTTCTTTCAAATTGTAAAATAATAATCTCATTATTATTGCTCATTCAATAAATAAAATAAATAAACATTTTTTTCTTTTCAGAATTGGATGGATGAAAATCGTTCGTGGAACATTGTTGATTACGACAACTTAACTCAAATCCATATGAAACCAAAAGAAGTATGGAAACCAGATATAACAGTTTTAAATAGCGCCGGCGATAAGAGCGATTATTTAGGCGATACTCAAATACTTCTGGCCCACGACGGTAGTTTTCTGTGGGTGCCGCCCGTTGTTTACACAGCGTACTGTAGTTTAAATTTCCGTGCGTGGCCTTATGATACACAAACATGCAAATTGAAGGTCGGTTCCTTGGCGTTAACCTACATAGATTCACGCTATCTAGATTTGAAAGACAGCTTGGACTATAGTGAGCTCGTACAATCGACTGAATGGGAAATTGTCGATTGCGATACGGTATATCGAAAACAGGATTATTATAATTATATTGAATTTACATTTAAACTACAGCGTCGTTCGTCAATGTACGGAGCGGTTATCTTCACTCCAGCTTCCTGCATTATATTATTGGCGCTTTCCTCGTTTTGGCTGCCACCACGAATGGGCGAAAAAATATTATTGAATACCATTGTAATTGTATTGATTGCTGCTTTTCTCATATATTTTGCGCAACTGTTGCCGATATTGGCTGACAATACACCGCTCGTAGGTTTGTATATACATATGTATATTAATGCCTTTTTATATATGTATGTATGCATCGGCGTAGCCAGAATGAAATTTAGGGGGGGACTCGACCCTATTAAGCGGGCATTTCAGGTTACTATTTTATATATATATAAGGAAAATTTGAAAGTTAGGGGGGCGGGGCTCAAGCACCCGGCTACGCCCATGTATGTATGCACTTGTATACAGTAGAGCAACTCCGAAATATATGAAATTTCCAAACTTCGGAATTTTTTCCCTCCCCGCGCATTTTTGAATAGCTTGAAGAAAGAAAAGGACATCTAGTGGAAAAACCTTAGGCCCAGGACCTGAAGCCAAAAGACGGACTAAAAAAGATGGTTTCAGTTATTTGGTTGCATCTTTCAAGATCATTCACGAGGCAAAATTGCTTCAAAGCGGTTTGGTGCAGAATAAAATAGTGAACATTTTTTTATACACCCTTTTGACCAAAACATAAAACTTAATGCAGGTTTTTGTAATCAAAGACCAAATGTTGTATGTGTCTTTCTAATAATTCTTATAACTGATTTGGGAAGGACAGTACTGAAATCTCACTCGCTGTACTGAAAATTTTCAATTCCCAATTCTGAGCGCAAATGTCATTATTTTTCGGAAATTTGTGCTGATTTGAACTGATTTTTCAATCTATATTCCACTGCGCTCACATCGTTGGGGAGGGGCGATGGGATGACTTGCCAAATAAGGTTAAACTAAACAGGTTTCACCGATAAGTGACCCCTCAAAGCTCAAGCTATGTGACCTACTAGCAAATACCCGGCGTGTTTCCCGACGCCTCGTGTGTAATTTTGCATTGAAACTCAAATGGGGAAACCTCTTCAGGGGAAGAATTTTGCCTTTATTAGTATCTATAATTCATCTGGCCGGCCATTGTAACCCTAGTACATATGTATGTACATATAATGTGTTGTAATCGATTTGTAATAATAATAAAAGTTAAGATCTATCTTCACAAATCTGTGCCATATCAGTTCAGTATCATTGCCAATCAGTATCGATCAATGATACCAATTCACACACCCCCGTAGTATGTCGTCCGGTACTTTCAGTAAAATGAAGTTCATTGAAACCAAGGTGACTTATTTTGATTTATTTTGGAACGAATTTAATTCATCCCTTGTCAAGTTCGGTGTGCAGACATATTTTACTAAATTTAAGCATATTAAAAAAGGTAACCAGTTTCCTCTCTCAATTTATGCAAATTTGCACACCGTGTTAATAAATTGCTTTTTAATTTTTACTTACCATATGTGTGGCGTGGAACAAATTTGAAATTGGTTTGTTGAATTCTAAACACTTAAGGCCAAACTCACAGTGCGTAGTTAACTCAGAATCGGCAGTTAACTACAGAATTTCAGTACAGCACTGTTAATTTGGCCCTTAGGGCCTTTAATTTAACTATTGTAAAGTATTGATAAATCATTAGTTAAACTTAACTACAAACATTTCTATAGCAATTTCTTAGTGTTCACAATTCCACAGTTTATACATAAAATGTTTAAAATTTGCTCTGAAAGGTTTTGTATGTTTCCTCTCCTAATGTGTGCAAATTTAGACATCGTGTTAATAAAATTAAACACAGCCTGTTTACCAAATTTGTCGCGTAGAGAAAAATTACACATAATGTGTACTTAATTTTAATTTTTAGTAGGGAATGCATTTTTACGTTAAAAACGTTTGTAATTTCAAACATTTCATATGTATATTTTAAACATCTCATGTTCAAAAATCTAGTCTTGAACATCTTATGCTTATACTTACACAGATTTTGTTTGAAAATAAACAATTTTAAGTAGCAGTTTTACATGCAGTTTTTAGAGTGTATAAAAAAATTGCGGAACGAACACTGAAGCAGCACTGACGGTAAAAAACGGCACTGTGCCAGACGGTCTGAACAACTCTATTTGGGACTGGGGCAACGATATTGTATTATGACACTGATAGGTACGGAACTGATATGTGTAGATAGACTTTTATTGTAAAAATCACGCATATAATTGATTTAAAGTCGATAAATAAACGCAGATCTAATTCCGATTGCAGTCATCATTTCTATTCGCTCCGCCGCTACTATTCTCCGATTATGGGCCATTGCCCTTGCGGCTCTCGTTTGTCTTTGCAAATTTCTTGCATTTTTAAACACTTCGCACCATTCTGTTATATTAAAGATTTTTTTTTATATTTAGTAACGAAATTCCACCTTGTATAAGCCAAAATACTTAGCCTTTAATGCTAATTTATCAACTTTGCAGTTGTTTGTGCATGCCACTACAGCGTTGGAAAAATGGAATTCGGCTAGGCAGAGGTAGGATTACCATAAAAAGAGGCTAATTTACTTTACCATATCAATTCTAATTTGAACATAGTTATGTACATATGTATGTATGCATGTATTCATGTCTAACTCAATTGATTGAATGTTGATCTGTTGAACTAACATTAGTTGCGTTTTTTTACTCATTTCCAGTAAAATCCAGTAAAAGTTTTTCCGAATTTTCATGTTTTGGCGTTTTCGTACGCAAAAACTTGCAAAGTGGGGAAAATTGAGAGAGCGAAAAATGACAGTTGAAGTTCCAAGTTTTTACTGGATTTTACTGGATAAATTTTCACTTGTAAGAATTTGCCAGTACGAAAAACAGCTGATCGCATGTTGCTGGATGAAATTTAAACTAACAAGGAAACTGTTTGTGGGTTTTTATTGTTGAATTTCACAAAATAAACCTATTTAAATACAAAATTTATTGTTTTATTAGGAATTCGCTGCGAATAAATAACCAATTTATCAGCTATTCATAAAACTTGCAAATTATTACTGGAAAAGCGTTCGCGTACTTTTTTGCAAATTTTTCCATGAGAGCGAATTCTTAGAAATAAAGTTACTGGATAATTTGTAAAAAAAACACACAACTATTGTTGAGTTTTGTTTTGTGTAGAATTTGCATGAAGCGAAACAGACATTTCTTTGTTATTTATTCTGTATGCTACTACAGCGATGTAAAATTAGGTTTCTGCTGCGCANTTTTTTATACCCGAGCGCACTTGTGCACAAGGGTATTATAACTTTGTTCACATAACGGTTGTTTGTAACAGGCAAAACGAATCGAGATAGATATAGACAAATGTATACATAAATGATCAGAATGAAAAGAGAAATCGATTAAGCCATGTCTGTCTGTCCGTCCGTCTGTCCGTCTGTCCGTCCGTCCGTGTACACGATAACTCGAGCAAAAATTTAGATATCTCAACGAAATTTGGTGTGTAGGTTTCCATTTATCCAAGGTAGGTTGGTATTGAAAACGGGCGAAATCGGACTGTAACCACGCCCACTTCCCATATAACGGTAATTTCTAGAAATACAAAAACTGCGATATTTTAGTAATTACTGAAGATAATTCACTCAAAATTGACATTTGCAAATAATTTTCAGACGAAAAATAAGAATATTATAAATTTTTGGAAAATGGGCGTAGCCACGCCCACTTATGGTTACATGTGTTTATCTTGGTAACCGCTGTAGCAATTTCTTCCAAACTTGGCACACTTATTGGCCTTGGTACAGCCTACTAAATGGCGGAAAATTTAAAAAATCGGACAATAACCACGCCCACTTCCCATATAACGGTAATTTCCAGAGATACGAAAACTGCGATATTTTAGTAACTACAGACGATAAAACTCTCAAAATTGATATTTACAATGATTTTAGACGAAAAATAACTACGCCCACATCCCATATAACGGTAATTTGGAGAACAACAAAATCTTCGATAAATATTAAAGCTAATTTATTCAAAATTGATGCTTGCAACAATTCTTTACCAGGAAATACGTTTGTGATAAAATTTGGAAAATGGGCGTGGCACCGCCCACTTATGATCACATATATGTATCTCGATAACCGTTCTACCAATTTGTACCAAACTCGGTATGGTTATTGTGCTTGCCACATAAAAGCAAAATGTTGAAAATTATTGAAATCGGACTAAAATTACGACAGCTTTTCATATAACGGTAAATTTCAGAAATGCTTGAAACTTCAATATTTCGAAATTTAAGGACCCTAATTTCCTCAAAATTGACACACCCCGGCTTACCATCTAGCGGTAGCTTTCGGCAAGGTGAAAAAAACATATATTTATTACCTGCGCCGGGTATTTAATGTTCGGCTCCGCCCGAACTTAGACTTTCTTATTTGTTTTTTACCAACTTCATCTTTATGAAATAAAGGAAAAGCTGAAGATTAATGTATGTATGCCACACCAAGAAGCTTAAGGCCCGTCCACATAAAACTTTGGCGTTGCGTTGGCGTTGACGTCGCTTCAACAGCTGACTATGAATACATGAATTCAAATGCAGCCGTCCACATAGCCAAAATTCGGCAACGCTCACGCCAACACAAAGCAAAAAGATGGCCATCTCTCATCTTGTCGCGTGCGTTGCTCGTCCGATGTTGCAAATAAATAAAATTGTGTGAAATATTCTCCCTTTTTAATCAAGTGCGGGCAAGAAATATCGTTTTTAATGCAATTATTGATATGAAATATTAATTTATCTGTCGTTAGTATGTTAATTTAGTGGCCCAAGCATTCGCTGCCAAGCGTTCATTGTAGCAAGCATACTTTTATCCTGCGTTCTGTCAAACCAACGCCAACTGCGAAGCCAAAGCGAAAGTTCTTTGTGGACCGGCCTTTACAGTAAGCATCTGCCGATATCGCAGCAAGCAGCATTTTGAATAAAAAAAAAACAAAAACAGTTGCCAAACGAAATACACGATGTAGAGCAGGGGTTCCCAAACTTTTTTCACCTCGGCACCCTTGTTGTGCTAAAAAACTCTCGCGGCACCCCTACTCTTCAAATGTCTACGAAATCAAGAAAACACAATGCAAACTTTATGCGCCTTTAGCTTTAATGTGAGGACTAAAATTGTTTTGATGATTTCATTGATTCCTTCAAGTTTATTGGGAGCTGTGACAATTTTACCCTGAAATCATTTGACGCTGAAAGCTTGCTGGTGCATTTGTTTTTAACCGACTTCACAAAGAGGATAAGGTTATCAATTCGTCGGAATATTTTTTTATTATTTTTTTCTATGTATGTTACCGCGTAACTTTGGACCACGTTAACCGATTACTATAATTCATGTTTAAAGGAAAGGTAGATCATGAATAGATTAACGATAATCTTAAATTTTTAGATGAGAATTGAAATCGGTTTTGTTTTTTTTTCTTAAAAATTACTTGTTTATGTAAGCATTTGTTGAAAATGCAGTCCCACATAGAAATATAAAAATAAGGCACCTATTATGAGTTGCATTCGACTGTGGTCGAAAGTGCTGATCGAACGAGTTTTCATTTGGTATTATGACGCTCATTCGATGAAGAATAGCGCTATTGTGAATTTCGCTCGGTTAGGTTGTTTCCAATAGTATATTTTTCACCGCTGACAAGTTTTGTTTACAAATCGAGCAAAACTAAATAGTGTGCTTATACATGTGTATGTAAATTTGTGCAAATTAAAATGAAATAAACAAGAAAGCGAGTTTATAAAAACGTGGTAAAAATGAGTACAACGGAGTTCTGGTTCAACGATTCGTCAGAGGATGAAAGCGTGGTAAACTGGCCAGGAGTAGAAAATGTTTAAGAGGGTTTAAGTGTAGTCTTTCGAATATATTTTGACATAAAATATATTTAAGAAAATGTCTACAGATTTATTAAAAACTTCCGACTGTCTAAAGAGGCGCCTGTGAGCCATATCTATTTAAAATATTTTAAAACTATCAACAGCTTACAATTTTGTTCTCAGAGATCGTGCCAATTGAGTATTGGGATTTTCTTTCACAAGTAAAACCAGCCTTTCGAGCTTGTGTTTAACATTCACGTCGTTAGAACTGCATGAAATTAATAAAAATTGTTTAAAATTGGTGTCTAACCGCCATAAAGTAAAAAACAAATGAAAAATCATACATTTTTCACAATTTTCTAACACTTCGCTACACCATCGAAAACAAAATTCTGCTCGACAGAAAATTCGATACTCAACGAAAATTTCGACACGGTTGCATAGCTCATAATTTCATTTCGATGTTCGATCTTCTATAACCAGCGAAGATCGAAAATCGAATGCAACTCATAATAAGGGCCTAAGTCACTAGTATTTTTAATGCAATCTTGCCAACAGCAGTGTTTTCTACATACACTTACATCCAGAACTCTCTTGGCTCCCTTCGTAGTATTCAATAATCAAAGTGCTGTCTTGACTGATGTCCACAAGGTTGTCAAAAGCTTAATTGGTCATCGCAGTAGGTTTACTTTTCGGGCCACATGAAAACGGGTTTGTTATCCAGCTGAAGCCATCCTCAGAGTCAATGTTGGGAAAATATTCGACAGTGTTTTTTTCTAAACCTTCCAAGTTAACGCTGGTAATGCGCGTTGACGCTAAGAAAATAATTTTTACAGCCAATTTCACGAAAGCAATTTAAGTGATAAATGATTTTGATTTTTTGAATTTTGTATGGAAATTGCTTGTGAAACCGGCTGTTATCAATTTTTTAGCGTTAACTTCGACTGTACATACGTTTTTCTGATTACTTTGTTTATTTATGGAGTTTTCATGCAAATTGCTGGAAATTCTAAAATATACATGTCACCAATAAAAAAAAAATATACGTGCTAGAAAAAACCAAAGATGTATTTTAATTTCGCAAGCCTCTGTTATCTTCGCAGCGTCATCCAATATGGGTTTTAAATCTAGTTTCGGCATCTTCCTAGTCACCAGGGAATACCAAGGGATCATACAGTGACTTCTCGTGGCGTTTTCTTCCTCTTGCTTCATCGTAGACATCGCTCCTTTCGGTTTTCCAAACCACTGCAAATATCCGCACACTTGCTCCATTTCGAACCATTTTTCTGTACAAATTTGTCGATAGCTTTAAAAATTTCGTAGCTAGTGGCGTAAGTCTGAAGTACTTCGTTCTTCTTCGATTTGCATTGCAAATGGGTACCTCACTAACACGAGAAGACTGCCTCCAAAATCGTGTTGATTCGCTCTTTGGGAGTGTAATTGTGAAGTTCCTAAGAATTAGTAATATATACACGTGCGCGAAGCTGCTGCGCTTGTTACGAGAACAGCCCCGCCAGCAAAACATCCGAAAATTAATCCGAAAACGGCAAAAAAAGTAGATGAAACGCGGATTAGGTCTACAAAAGTACCAAAAGTGCTTGTGAAAAGGGTAAGTTTTCGGCTATTTTTCTGATTCAATTTTACGTTGACAAAACGTACTGGGAAACTACGCTTAAGAGCGAAATATCCCTTTGCTGCAAGCTATTTGTGTTGTGTATGGGGTTTGACGAGCCCCTGAAGGTAATTTTAACCCTTAGATAGGCGCATAAAGAAAATCACAAATTGAGTAGTCCACTTGCAAACAGCGTTATGTGATTTTATAATAGAAAGCCATAAATTTGAAAAACCTACTACGGCAACAAGTGACATTTAAATGGAATCTCTTTTATTATTACCTGAAAATTTGAATAAACAAGAGATTATAAAATTATAACATAACATAACACGACATAAGATAACAATAACAGTTTGTACGACCTAAAGCAGTTTTCTAAGTTCATCAGAAGATGGCTACTTTTGAAAGTTTATAAATAAGTATGACAGCGACTTTTGGAAGAAGAGCTTACATTTGATGCTATTTTTACAGAATATAAAAAATGTTGCACTGTGTTGTTAGTGGACATGAAACTGCTTTAAATACTGGTACGTAATCCACCAAAAACTAAAAATCCAAAAAATTTAACATAGCGCACTTTGCAAGTGGGCTACTCAATTAGTCGCATGGGGCCCCAGGGACCCCAACAAAAGTGTTTAAAAAAGAGTTTTCAAAATAAAAATAAAAACCAAGTGAATTTGCCCGCACCACTTACATATATATTCTCACCACTAGCGGCGTCACCCACTTTGGGAAGGCCTCATGTAGAGTGTTTGTTTGTTTTGAACGCAGCGCTGCTTGTACATACATAAATTTCGCTTTGGGCGCAGCGCTGTTTGTTCATGAATTTCGCTTTGCGCATGCCGCATTCGGCGAATTCAGCGTATATGCATAGTTGGTTAGGTATGTACATATGTATATGTATGTATGCAGATATTTAAATGCCGGTTTGCTATTCGCGCGACAAGCTTTTTTAAAAACGAAGTAAATTAGTACAAATTGTTAGTAATTTTCATTAGAGTTTGAATAACTCCTTTCACTAAATGGCTTTTAGTAACTTTAACGAGACCATAACTTATTTTATTTTATTCATTTTAGTGCAGTTTTGACAAAATTTTCTTGCTAAAAAATCTTTTGTTACACTACTTCATTTTATTCCTTTGATTGTACAGGTTAAATAAAAGCTTGTTTTTAAAAAATATTTTTTTTACATTATTTAATCCGTACAACCATCTAGGAGGATTTCAGTCACAAACACACCTACAGAAGAATAAAAAAATTCATTCAAAGATAGCTAAAGGTCGGTACGTTTGTAGGCCTCACACCCCAGTACTGTACCATGAATACCTTAAGAGATATGCAGTATACAAATTCGATTTATATGGGAGGTGCCACGGCCCCTTTCCAACAGCTGCCCTCTTTCTTCATGAGTATACGATTGATTTCGTATATCTCAAGTTCCAACTCTTCCATGAACACTTCCAAAGATAGGCAGTATGAAAGATTCGGTTTGTATGGAAGATGCCACGCCCCCTTTTCCAATAGTTCCAATTTTTCTCCAAGAGTATGCGATTTATTTCGTACATCTCCATACAAAACTCTAGAACTCTACCAAAAAATTTCCAGAGATAAGCAGTATGAAAAATTCGGTTTGTATGGGAGATGTCGAAGTCTGATGAGGAGATGTGGTGATCTCCGAAATAGTGCTATAACTTCTACCGCTTAGACTTTGTTGCTTTTTCAATTTTTCCTAATAAACAATCGTGGTACAAAGCTCAATAAAAATATTAAAAGTAAGATGTTAACACGCCACAATAACATTGACAAATAATTCGTTCGTTTAGGTTGTTCACAATAGTATATTTTTCACCGCTGAAAAGCTTTGTTTACAAGTCGAGCAAACTAAATAGTGTGCTTATAGATATTTATGTAAATATGTGCAAATTAAAACGAAATAAAAAAGAAAGCGAGTTTATGAAAACGCTGGTAAAAATTAGTACAACGGAGTTCTGGTTCAAAGATTTGTCAGAGGATGAGAGTTTAGTAAACTGGCCAGGAGTAGTAAATATTTAAAGGCCAGTTTTTCAGTGGCAGTTTAAACTTTGATTACGCAAACTGAGTTTAAACTGAACAGCTTACTGACATTTGATTGGCTAATCTTAGTTTAAACCATCCAGCTCGGGCGTTAAACTAAGTTTAAACCACAGCCGTGCACTGAAAAACTGGCCCTAAGAGAATTTGAGTGTTGTCTTTCGAATATGTATATTTTAACATAAAATATATTTAAAAAAATTTTCTACAGATTTATTAAAAACTTCCGAATGTCTAAAGAGGCGTTTGTGAGCCAAATCTATTTAAAATATTTTAAACTATCAACAGTTCTACGATTTTGTTCTCAGAGATCGTGCCAACTGAGTATAAATAATCTGCGATCAAAGACAGTTATAAGCAAGTAAGCGTATACCCTCTTTTCTGAGAATTTCTAATACTGCGATCACATAACTGTTTTTGATCAGTTCTAAACCAAAAGAGATATAAGAAAACGGCAAATGCAGAAATGTGGGCAATAGATCACATAACTGTTTTTGTTGGCGCAGCGACGATATGTATGTATATAGATATATAAATATAGATATAGAAAATTGTTGTGTTGATTCGCTCTTTGGCAGTGTAATTGTGAAGTTCCAAAGAATTCGTAATATATACACGTGCGCGAAGCTGCTGCGCTTGTTACGAAAATTAATCCGAAAACGTCAAGAAAAGTAA
>NW_016157172.1:241706-278362 GCF_001687245.7 Rhagoletis zephyria | reverse complement strand
ATGAAACACGGATTAGGTCTACAAAAGTACCGAAAGTGCTTGTGAAAAGGGTACGTTTTCGGCTATTTTTCTGATTCAATTTTACGTTGACAAAACGTACTGGGAAACTACGCTTAAGAGGGGTTTGACGAGCTGCTGAAGGTAATTTTAACCCTTAATTAGGCGCATAAAGAAACTCACACAATTGAGTAGTCCACTTGCAAACAACGTTATGTGATTTTGTAATAGAAAGCCATAAATTTGAAAAAAACGACTACGACAACAAGTAACATTTAAATGGAATCTTTTTTATTATTACTTGAAAATTTGAATAAATAAGAGATTATATAATTATAACATAACATACATGACATAAGATAACACTAACAGTTTGTACGACCTAAAGCAGTTTTCTAAGATCATCAGAAGATGGCTACTTTTGAAAGTTTATAAATAAGTATGATAGCGGCTTTTGGAAGAAGAGCTTATTTGATGCTATTGTTTCAGAATATAAAAAGATGTTGCACTGTGGTGTTAGTGGACATGAAACTACTTTAAATACTGGTACGTAATCCAACAAAAACTAAAAATCCAAAAGATTTTACATAGCGCACTTTGCAAGTGGGCTACTCAATTAGTCGCATGGGGCCCCAGGGACCCCAATAAAAGTGTTTAAAAAATTGTTTTCAAAATGAAAAAAAAACGAAGTGAATTTGCCCGCACCACTAATATATTCTAGCCACTAGCGGCACCCCAGGCATACGCATACCCTGGGGTGCCGCGTCACCCACTTTGGGAAGGCCTGATGTAGAGTGTTTGTTTGTTTTGAACGAAGCGCTGCTTGTACAAGTTAACGCAACAGTTTACAACAGCTCTGCAGAATTGACTTCTACCAACGGTCAGCAACTCCACACGCGCATCCGCACAATTGCTGACACCGCATTAACCAATTTGTTATTCGATCAGCAATAATAATTGGCACAACAACGATTGGGCAATATTCGGAAATAGTGCATATGCAAGTGCAACTTGACTGATGGCCGATAGTAGGTTTAATTTAATGTTAAGAATCCAATTGTATTCAGTTCTAAGTTTAGACTCAATTAATAAAGACGTGGGGACGCGAGTCCCCACACTTTTTTAAAAATGCGTTATTTAATAAAATAACTTAACTGGCGCCCGAGCAGGGACCAGTTTAAGTTCGCGTGTCGGTTTAAGTACGTTATTGGCAAAAGTCGCCTGTAAGGAGAGCCGAGTGCCACCGCGTCGCGGTAAAATCCGAATGTTGCCGTGCGGGAAAAACGTGAAAATAAACGGACAAGTCGCCTGTCAACAACAGCCGAAGGACCGTTAGGAGGACAAGCAACTTAACTGGTGCCAAACCACATATCAGCGTTGGAATCCGGTAGGATAGTAACGCACACTTTCATTCGTGCGCATCGAGGGTACCCGAGTAGAGCAGCGAAAAGGACATCTACCCCGTCGCCAGGAGGTGCTAGGAAGTAAGAATTAAAACAAGTTGATTAGTAATTAAGTATTGGAAAAAAATTTTAAGGAATTTGAAAAAAGAAAATTAATAAAATCATAAACTTTTGCAAACGAAAATAATTTAAGTAAATTTTAAAGAGAAATTTAACAAGATATTTGAAGAATTTTTTTTTCTCGCAATCTACGTATGAAAATATTCAAAGAAAATTTTATAATATAAGAGTGAGAAGTGAAGAAGGAAAAGGAGAAAATTTTCGAACTGCAATCAATTCATTTCAGATTAAAACTTTGTTGAAGTTTACTTACCCTAAATAATATCTAAATAATATCGGGCTTGTACAGCCAATAACTGATACAAATCGAAAGCTGCGATTCACCACCTTCGGGGAGACCCTCCAGCTTATAAAAAAAAATCTCTGCGATTCACCACCCAAGGGACCCTCCAGAGAATTTTAAACTACAAACAAAAAATAACTAAGGCTTGTACAGCCAATAACTGATAAAAATCTAAAGCTGCGATTCACCACCTTCGGGGGGACCCTCCAGCTTATAACAACAGTCCAACTCTGCGATTCACCACCAAAGGGACCATCCAGAGGATAAGGACACATTAATAAAATAAATAAAAATTAGTTATGGCAAATCCTAATAACCTCGTCCGACCCCCATTGCTAAAAACGACTCCCACAGCCCCTTCGCAACCAGTTACCCACAACCCTAACGAAATTAATATGGAACAACTAACGAATATAATAACTGGCGTGGTGACTAATATATTAAGACAAGAAGGACGAAACCTAGTGCAAGCCGCCCTCAACCCCAATGCAAATTTTACAAATATTACGGACGTGACCATAGACTCGACCCTAGCGAACAATATAACGGAACTAGACAAAATTCCGGACGTTGTGAGATGCCTACGCGAATTCTCAGGCAATCCGGGAGAGTTTAACTCCTGGAAAAAAAGCGTAGATAGAATATTGCAGATCTACGAGCCACAAAAAGGAACGCCAAAATATTATGGCATCCTTAATGTTATACGAAATAAAATCGTGGGTAACGCCGATATTGCCCTCGAATCTTATAATACACCGCTGGATTGGAAGGCTATTTCGAGATGCCTTACCCTCCACTACGCAGATAAACGAGATTTGGGAACTCTAGAGTACCAGATGACCGCATTAGTGCAGGGCAACCTCACTATTCAAGAATTTTACCAAAGGGTGTATTCACACCTGTCACTTATTCTCAACAAACTCGGATGTATGGAAGTAGGTACAGAATCCATGCATTTGCTTACACGAACCTACCGGGACAAAGCCCTCGACACCTTTATTCGAGGACTAAACGGTGACTTGCCGAGACTTCTTGGCATGAGAGAACCGGTAGATCTTCCTCAGGCTCTCCACTTATGCTTAAAACTGGAGAACCAAAACTTCCGTTCAAACTACGCGCTGAATAATAATGGCCAAGTTAAGAAAGAGATCTGCGACCACCTCCTCCACCAAGAAAAATAAGTAATGAATTCTACCCACAACTGGCGTACATTCCAAGACCATACATGACTCCACATAATTTTATGGCTCACCAACGCCCACAACCTACTCTTAATTACCGTAATTCGCCAAATTATAGGCCTCCGGCTCAACCCCCCGCTAAGACGCAACTTCCACGTCCAAAACCAATGGATGTCGATCGCTCCTTGCATTCAAAAGCGGTTAACTACATGAATAGGCCACCACTTAATAACCAGGCCGGGAAAAGACCATCCAACTTTTCCCAACAAGTGCCTCTGAAGCAACAGAGGAACTTCCACATTGAGGCAGGTACTCAAGAAGACCAATACTATTTACAGGACCAACAAGACCAATATTATCCGCAAGATCAACAGGATTGGGATCCAACAGCGGAAGAGTATGAAGCAGAAATTGCCAAAGAAGAAGGTGGGCAATCAGTTCAGGAATACGCTGAACAAAATCCATCACAAGACGTTCAAGACCATATCGATATTCATCTTTTAGAATGAACAGTTCTTCGTTGCCGTATGTAGAGTGCAGAACGAAGAACGGAACAATTCTGAAAATGCTCATCGATACCGGTTCGAGCAAAAATTACATCCAACCCTGCCTCGTGTCAAAACGAATTCCCAATGACCAACCATTTTTTGCTAATTCCATAGCCGGACAGATACAAATTACCCACCACACAGTTATTAATCTATTTGGCAGAAAGGACACGAATTTAAAACGCTTTTTGCTCCCCACCCTAAAATCCTTTGACGGCATAATTGGAAACGATAGTCTTAAAGATCTTCGTTCCACCATAAACATCCACGACGACTCCCTCACATTTGGCAATGGCATAAAAATAAAAATTAAACAACAACCTTCACCATCGGTTAACAAAATTGACGTAAGGACCGACCACATGACAGAAACGCAAAAACGACATATTGACCGTCTCACAAACAAATATCCGCACCTNGCATAATTGGAAACGATAGTCTTAAAGAGCTTCGTGCCACCATAAACATCCACGACGACTCCCTCACATTTGGCAATGGCATAAAAATAAAAATTAAACAACAACCTTCACCATCGGTTAACAAAATTGACGTAAGGACCGACCACATGACAGAAACGCAAAAACGACATATTGACCATCTCTCAAACAAATATCCGCACCTATTTACCGAACCAGATGAGAAACTCACCTACACCACTACTGTAGTAGGGGAAATTAGAACCTCTTCAGACACCCCAGTATACACCAAATATTATCCTTACCCCCTAGCAATGAGAGACTTTGTGAAACAAGAAATAGAAAATCTATTAAAAGATGGAATTATTGGGCCATCCCGTTCACCCTACAACTCGCCCATGTGGGTTGTACTTAAGAAGTAAGACGCGTCTGGACAAAAAAAATACAGACTCGTAATTGATTATAGGAAATTAAACACCCTAACAATATCCGATAAATACCCAATCCCGGAAATCAACGAGGTGATCTCGCAACTGGGAAACAACACATATTTTTCTGTTCTTGATTTAAAGAGTGGCTTCCATCAGATTCCTCTGAAGGAATCCGACATTGAGAAGACAGCTTTCATTGTATCACAAACAGGGCTTGAGGGCTTTTCTTGGTCTATCAGGCTATTATCGACGCTTTTTCAGAGATTACGCCAAGTTAGCGAAACCTCTGACATCACTTTTGAGAGGGGAAGATGGACGCGTGTCCAGCGTATTACGGACTTCTAATAATTTGTGCCACAATCACAACCTCCCTAACGGACGTTAAAATTTTGGACTATAATAAAGCGCGACTGGTGACAATAGACAATGGACAAGCGAAAATACAAGACGGCACATTCAGACTTATTCATCTCATCGACTTAGCAAAATACGAACGATTTTTGACAGAGACCTATAACGAGATAGCCAACCAAATACCTAATGACCACTTCCTATATCCTATCGTAAAACATGAAACCACCCAAATTGATATATTGGGAACGGCATGGAAGTACTTAGCCGGATCTCCTGATCATGAAGATTTAAATATAATAACAAACAACTNTTCAGACTTATTCATCTCATCGACTTAGCAAAATACGAACGATTTTTGACAGAGACCTATAACGAGATAGCCAACCAAATCCCTAATGACCACTTCCTATATCCTATCCTAAAACATGAAACCACCCAAATTGATATATTGGGAACGGCATGGAAGTACTTAGCCGGATCTCCTGATCATGAAGATTTAAATATAATAACAAACAACTTAAATAGCTTAAATGAGAACAACAATAATCAAACCAAATAGTAATTAACCAGTTATTCGAGAAACGCATAAATAGTANAAATGTTAAACACGATAAGGAAGGACGACAATGTTCTAACGGAAATTTTAATAAATTTGCAAAATAGAATCAGGCTAATTAAGGAAGAGCTAATTAATATAAGGTATGCCGTTCAATGGGCAAAGCATAATATAATAAATTCAGTAATGTTAAGCAAGGAAGAAGTAGAATTGTCAATTAGTAAATTAAGAGAAGATGAAATACCATTTAAAAGTGCCGAAGAAGCATTAGAACTGTCAAAAGTAAATGTATTTAGCCAAGATATGAAAATTATATACATGGTAAAAATACCTCTAACAATAAAAGAAACATTTAGAAGAAGTATTATACGACCTGTAAAAAGGATAAACAATATTGTAATTAAAACTGAGTATAATGAAATATTGAAAGGAATATATATTGTTTGGAATAAAAAATAAATGCGAAAGCTATAATGATGTAACCATTTGCAAGGAAACTCATTTGGTAGATTTAAGTAAAGATTTATGTGTAACTAGGATAATTAATAGTTTAAACTCAACATGTTCGAAAACCAACGGCCATCAAGTCCCTACGCTAGAACAAATAAAACCAGGAGTAATATTGCTAAACCAGTTCAACGGCAAACTAGAAGCCGACGAGACATCCCAAGAAGTAAACGGAACGCACGTGATAATATTCTACAATTCAACAATTAAAATCAACAGTCAAACATTCAGCAATATTGAAATAAAGCCAATCGAAACCATCCCTGCAATACTACAGCCAATCCCGTTGGAAAAGGACCACATATAACTACTTTCCCTAGAAGCCTTGAAGGACCTGCATATCAACAATACCCATCGAATAAATTCCCTCAAAAAGGCAACCTTCTCTGTCGGAAGTCTAACTACGGCAGCATTCTTAATAATCATAGTACTTCTTCTTTTTTTCTTAAGGAAACGATCCGTGAAAATCCAACATGTGGGAAAGGAAATAGTGAAGCCCAGCACAAGCCTGGAAGTCAATCCGTCAAGCGAAACAAACCACATTCCAACATACGTAAATCTCAACAACTTACCATTCTACTAATGATCGACGACGATCATATTTAAAGGGGGAAGAGTTAACGCAACAGTTTAAAACAGCTCTGCAGAATTGACTTCTACCAAAGGTCAGCAACTACACACGCGCATCCGCACACTTGCTGACACCGCATTAACCAATTTGTTATTCGATCAGCAATAATAATTGGCACAACAACGATTGGGCAATATTCGGAAATAGTGCATATGCAAGTGCAACGTGACTGATGGCCGATAGTAGGTTTAATTTAATGTTAAGACACCAATTGTATTCAGTTCTAAGTTTAGACTCAATTAATAAAGACTCGCGTCCCCACACGTTTTTAAAAATGCGTTATTTAATAAAATAACTTAACTTACATACATAAATTTCGCTTTGGGCGCAGCGCTGTTTGTACATGAATTTCGCTTTGCGCATGCCTGAAGCTGGCAAAGGTTCTTTTTTTATTTTTGCCCTGTGATAGCTGAGTATAAACAGAGAAGAGAATAGAGAGAAATATGTATCAAGAATGATAGAATGATGTATTCTGTCAATCGTGAATATGTATGTGGTTTGTTGATGCTCTCTAAACACAAACGCATTAAAGGCAAACGGTCTAGCAATGCGCGGTATTGTTGATCAACTTAATACTTTAATTAAACATACTTATTATTAAAATTTTATTTTAAAAATACCACTGTGTCCTACTGTGGTAGAAATATGTCATTTTAAAACTTGAATCATAGAAATCGACCCAGTACATCGGCTGTTTTTCTCTCACGTTATTTTGGGTTTTAATTTTATATATATTATAGACAAGCATCCAACCGGTAATAAAAAAATTATATAATCTTTTTAAAAATAACAGGTTTTGGCGATATTTATTTGTTTTTGACTTATGCAAAGTTGAATTTCGTTACTAAATAAAAAAAAAATCTTTAAAATAACAGAATAGTGCGAAGTGTTTAAAAATGCCTAAAGCTGAAAGAAATTCTTCAAGACAAACGAGAGCCGCAAGTGCAATAGCCCGTAATCGGAGAATAGTAGCGGCGGCGCGAATAGAAACGATGCCTGCAATCGGAATTAGATCTGCGTTTATTTGTCGACCTCAAATCAATTATATAGGTGATTTTTACAATAAAAGTCTATCTACACATATCAGTTCCGTACCTATCAGTGTCAGTAAAAAATATAATATCGTTGCCCCTGTCCCAAATAGAGTTGTTCAGATCGTCCGGCACAGTGCCGTTTTCTACCGTCAGTGCTGCTTCAGTGTTCGTTCCGCAATTTTTTTATACACTCTAAAAACTGCATGTAAAACTGCTACTGAAAAGTGTTTATTTTCAAACAAAATCACTAATTATACCCATAAGACGTTCAAGACTAGATTTTTGAACATGAGATGTTTAAAATATACACATGAAATGTTTAAAATTGCAAACGTTTTTAACGGAAAAATACATTCCCTACTAAAAATAAAAATTAAGTACATGTTGTGTGTAATTTTGCTCTACGCGACAAATTTGGTATGTAAAAGTAAATAGGCCATGTTTAAATTTATAAACACGGTGTCTAAATTTGCACACGTTACGAGAGGAAACTGGTAACTTCTCTTAGTATGCGATAATTTAAACAAACAACTTTTAGAGCAAATTTTAAACATTTTTGTGTAAACTGTGTAATTGTGAACACTAAGAAAATTCTATAGAAATTTTTGGAGTTACTTGGATACTTTAAAATAGTTAAATTAACGGCCCTAAGGGCCAAATTCACAGTGCTGTATTGAAAATCTGAAGTTAAATACCGTTTTGAGTTAACTCTGCACTGTGAATTTGGCCTTAAGTGTTAGAGTTCAACAAACAAATTTCAAATTTGTTCTACGCCACACATATGGTAAGTAAAAGCCAAAAGGCAGTATTTAAATTGATTAACACGGTGTGCAACTTTGCATACATTAAGAGATGAAACTGGTTACCTTTTTAATATGCTTAAATTTAAACAAAAATTTTGTTAGAGTGAAGAAACTCGGCAAAGATTTGTTTGTGTATTTCCTTGACGAGATGACGGTATTCTATTGCAAGTTTGGTCTGATATGGAGGGAAAGTTAATCGAGTTAGTACGGAATTATCCAGAATTATATAATTTGGCAATTTGCCTGGAAAAGGTTCTGTTTTTATTTAAACATTTATATTAATATTTCATTTTAAAAATACCAGTTTGTCCTACTGTGGCAGAAATATTTCATTTTAAAACTTGAATCGTAGAAATCGACACAGTACATCGGCTGTTTTGCTCTCACGTTATTTTGGGTTTTAATTTTATATATAGTATAGACAAGCATCTAACCGGTAATAAAAGAAATTATATAGGCTTTTTAAAAATAACAAGTTTTGACGATATTTCTTTTCTTTACTTAACTCTTTAAACGCTAGTGTTACATGTATGTCACGCTCGAATTTCACAGACTAATAGTGTTGTAATGAAAATTTTTATTACATAACAAAGAGTGAAGAGTGTTACATATATGTTTCATGTTTTACAGACACCCCTTTATAGAGGTCGAAACTTTTTATTATGGGTTTTTGTACATATTCTCACTTTTAGTATCCTAAAAAAATTTGGTTCCTCTAAATTTCCTCTTTTGCTATCGCGTTTAATGAACTAATACTAACTGGCTGCAATTGCGCGAGGCTTCGCCACAAAATGTGCAAAAATTATAAAAACTTAGTGTTCTAGACTTTACTGTAGCCCAACCTATTAAACAACATTTACAACTCGTTTCACCAAAGCAAGTTAACTGAAAAAAGATTATTAACAACTTCAGTCCATTGAAACTTGAATTAACCCAGATATGCCAAAAGCTAAGTTACGTAAAAAATCATTGGGAATTCTTGATAATTTGTAGTTTTCACGGCAAAGTAAGCAAATTTTATTAGATCAAATTTTTTGAACGTTTTATTTGGTTTATGACAATAAAATTTCAACCTTTTCGAACTGGAGTGACTAAAAAAATTTTTAGACTTTCTTCATAACAAGCGGTCTTAAACCGCAGAAAAACAAATTGGAAAAAATTTTAAACAATCTTTTCTAATAACATTTCCGACCTCACAAATCAAACAAACTCGGAACATCAACTTGATAACGTCGGAGACGATATAACTAAAGCATCGTGCAGCAAAATTAGCCTGCCCAATCAGGGCAACAAGTTGGAAACCAAAACCTCCATGGTGGTCCACTGAAATTGCAACCCTCAGAAGGGAATGCAGATCAAAATTTAATGAAGCTAAGAAATCCAACTCTTGGAGTGAATTTAAAGACTGGCAACGCCGATTTAAGTATGCAATAAGAGACGCTAAGCGCTCCTCATGGAGGAACTTCTGTCAGAAGATAGAAAGTACTTCGGAGGCCAGCAGATTGCGCAAAATACTATCTATGAGTCCCAGCAATATTAGCTATCTCATCAAGGAGGATGGTGATTGGACAACTAGCAGCGAAGAAACTCTAGAGCTTCTTGTACAGACGCACTTTCCGGGTTGCCTCCACAGTAGAGTCACAAATACCCGAATCATAGGCAACCATGATGACATTCCAGCGAATATCATAACCGAGGAGAACATAAAGCGTGCTATTAGCAGCTTCCAACCGTTTAAATCTCCGGGACCAGACGGCATTATTCCCGCTGACCTACAGCATACAGCAGGAATGATTGCACCCATACTCGTACCAGTCTTTGAAGCAGTGTTACGAATGAATTATATACCCCACAAATGGGAGGAGGTAAGAGTAGTTTTCATTCCCAAGGCAGGGAAAACTACACACACGAGACCAAAAGACTTCAGACCAATTAGTCTGTCGTCTTTCCTGTTGAAATCTCTAGAGAGACTAATAGATGGGCACATTAGAGACAAGGTGGGCAGCAAACTTTCGGCAGCCCAGCATGCCTACAACAAAGGGAGATCAGTCGAAACAGCACTCCATTCTTTAGTGCACACAATTGAAAGATCACTTTATTACAAAGAATACACCCTCGCGGCCTTCCTGGACATCGAGGGTGCTTTCAACAATGTATCTCCTGCAGCGATTATCTCATCTCTGATAAATCTGGGAGTAAGCAATTCACTAACCTCATTTATTGAACGAATGTTAATCTGCCGAGAAGTAGGCGCAGGATTAGGTGAATCAGTAATAAAAAGGTTCTCCGTCAGCGGTACACCCCAGGGGGGAGTAATATCACCGCTCCTGTGGAATATAGCAGTAGACAGCCTTCTTCGGGAACTTGAAGACATTGGCGGTCAGATAATTGCATACGCCGACGATATTGTAATAGCTATCTCGGGTAAACATCTCTCAACATTGACAGATCTGATCCAAAGATCCCTCAACAAACTATCCCTGTGGTGTAACAGGCGAGGACTGGGAGTGAATCCTGAAAAAACAGACCTTGTGCTGTTCACCAAGAAGCACAAGATACCTGATCTCGGGAACATAACTCTAGAGGGCAACACCCTCGCAATAAAGGAAGACACTAAACTGGGGGCCCAACGTTGCAGATAGAGTGCGCAAAGCAACAGTGTTTCCGGGGCTAACCGGATTGGTGGACTATGCACTTCCGGAACCTGCACCCGCTACAGCGTTCGCGACCCTCCTACCCTCGAGGGAAGAGTGGAAGCATGACGTTGTAAGTAGTGGAGAGTCCATCCATGTATACACAGATGGCTCAAAGCTCGAGGGTAGGGTTGGAGGAGGTGTATATTCCCATCACCTGGGAATCTCCCTCAGCTTTCGTCTCCCGGACCACTGTAGCGTTTTTCAGGCTGAACTGATGGCAATCGACAGGGCCACGAAACTGGTAAAGTGTGATATGATACCCCAAGTTGATATCTATATCTTCACTGACAGCCAGGCGGCAATAAAGTTCCTCACGAAGCAGTCGACCACCTTCATGGTAGCTATGAAATGCCGCGCATCTCTTAACGAGATGGCTGAGTCATTTCGCCCAAAGGTAATATGGGTTCCGGGACACTGCGGCATAGGGGGGAATTGTAAGGCCGACGAACTGGCGCGACTTGGCACGAAACTTCTTTTTGAGGATATAAACGACGAAATAGGAATACCCTTGCACACTTGTAAGCTACTTATCTCCGAGAGGCTCACTAAAGTAGCGAACGAAAGTGGCAGGACGAAATCACCTGCAAAACTGGCAAACAATTATGGCCGGTGCTCAGCGCCAAACGCACTGGCCTACTACTGAGTCTAAATAAGTCCAATATTAGATTATTAGTATCCGTCATAACAGGACACTGCCTAATTGGCAAGCACGCCTATCGACTTGGCCTACGTTCACATGACTTCTGTAGAAGTTGTCAAGATGAAGAAGAGGAGGAAACGATTCTGCACCTATTGTGCCAATGCCCTGCTCTATCTAGACGAAGACTCTCCACTCTCGGTAGGCAATTCTTCGACAACTTGGAGGACCTTAGATGCGGCGAAATCAGGGATCTTCTAAAATTCGTTCAAAGTTCAAAATGGTTTTAGGAGGGATTGGGAGTTGCTGATCCAACATGCGGCATCACAATGGGGCCTGAGCCTAAGTGTGTCTTATAGACGACCGCGACAACCTACCTACCTACCTTCATATGTTAAATTCGGTAACTGATGAAAAAGAAACAAATCATTAGTGCAAAATTAAATCAAATAAAACACCTCTTATTATTGTCTCGATTTTCCTTANAAATTCGTTCAAAGTTCAAAATGGTTTTAGGAGGGATTGGGAGTTGCTGATCCAACATGCGGCATCACAATGGGGCCTGAGCCTAAGTGTGTCTTATAGACGACCGCGACAACCTACCTACCTACCTTCATATGTTAAATTCGGTAACTGATGAAAAAGAAACAAATCATTAGTGCAAAATTAAATCAAATAAAACACCTCTTATTATTGTCTCGATTTTCCTTAATTTTAAATTCGGTATCCCAAAATTACTGATATCAAATAAAACACCTCCTTGAGGTCAAATTTTCGAGTGACGAAAGCAGAACTAGAAACACAAAATTTATGATATCAATTTCGAAACAGAAAATTTGTTTATTCATACGAATCGCTGGTGAAGTTCTGTTTTTTTATTTTGTGTTTCTAAGAGTAGATGGAAGTTTGCAACGTTCCGAATAAATAAACAAAATTTCCGTCAATTGAATTTTGTGTTTCTAGTTCAGCCATCGTCACTCGAAAATTTTACCTCAAGGAGGGGTTTTATTTGATATCAGTAATTTTGGGATACCGAATTTAAAATCAAGGAAAATCGAGACAATAATGAAAATGTTTTATTTTTCTCAAATAAATTTGCTAAAAACGCTATCGAAATCTAAATTATATATTCAAATCGATGTGTCCATTGAAACATATAATTATTCGAATACGAAATAAAGCGACAAAGAATGATCATATCCTTTGTATATAAAAAATTAAAACTAAACCAAGTAAGAAAGTCTAAGTTCGGGTGGAGCCGAACATTAAATACCCGGCGCAAGTGTATCAATTTTGAGTAAGTTAGCGTCCTTAAATTTCGAAATATTGCAGTTTAAAGCATTTCTGAAATTTACCGTTAAATGAAAAGCGGCCGTAATTTTAGTCCGATTTCAATAATTTTCAACGTTTTGCTTTTATGTGGCAAGCACAATAAAAATACCGAGTTTGGTACAAATTGGTAGAACGGTTACCGATATACATATATGTGATCATAAGTGGGCGGTGCCACGCCCATTTTCCAAAATTTTACCATAAACGTATTTCTTGGTAAAGAATTGTTGCAAGCATCAATTTTGAATAAATTAGCTTTAATATTTACTGATTTATCGAAGATTTTTGTATTTCTCTATTTTTAAGTTTTCGGCCATTTACTATGCTGTACCAAGGCCAACAACTGTGCCAAGTTTGGAAGAAATTGGTGCAGCGGTTACCAAGATATACACATGTAACCATAAGTGGGCGTGGCTACGCCCATTTTCAAAAAATTTATAATATTCTTATTTTTCGTCTCAAAATTGTTGTAAATATAAACTTTGAGTGAATAATCTTCAGTAGTTACTAAAATATCGCAGTTTTCGTATTTCCGAAAATTACCGTTATCGCGTACACGGACGGACGGACAGACAGACATGACTTAATCGGTTTCTCTATTCATTCTGAGAATTTATGTATACATTTGTCTATATCTATCTCGATTCGTTTTGGCTGTTACAAACAACCGTTATGTGAACAAAATTAATATACCCTTGTGCACAAGTGCACTCGGATATAAAATACAAACAATTAAATATGAAAAACTATAAAAACTTATCAACTTGGTACCAACATTCCCTCTTAGTTTAATTTTATAAGGGTTTTTACCGGGTGTGCACTGCGCACACGTGTTTTTTAAGAAGTTTCACTTCTATCACGCTTTTTTTTCTCATGTGCTTTGGCTCAGTGGCAATTTATGCACAATTACTAGCGGCACATTAATTGAACTACTAAATGCATTCATACAAGAGCTGTTAAGTAATGGTTATAAATTGTAATGATTGCCGATTTAATTATTATTTTTTTTAATCTGCTAAATTAACATTATGTCCATTTTTATACTAATAATTACCGATTACCATTAAAAATGATCAAAAAAGAATCGTATTTTTAGGTAATCGGAAGAAAAAAAAAATCAAACATAATAAAAAATAATGAAAAAACTAATGGGATTAGTTTTACAATAAATTTAATTATTGTAAACAATTTTGATTATTTATAATTATCTATATATAAATACGCTAACGAAATCCCATACAAATTTATTCCTCCCTACTGCTCCTATGTTTCTCAACCGTTTTGAATGATTGTTCTTTTGTTCGAAAGGTTTTTCAAAGAAGAGGTGCGTAGGTTGTTTGTTTTTCCGGTAGGTGGCGCAGGAATCTAGTTATTCTAAAAAAAAAGAATTTATGGCCCGATGTGCCTCAAATTCGAAATACATACTAAAAAAGTCGCATGCAAAATGAAAAAGTGTGTGAAAAAGGTGAGGTGGTCGAATGTGGACAATGGGGCGATACTAGAGTGAATTATTTTCTGTGAACATAAGTATTCTTTCTTCTTTTAATACAACTTAGAAACTGCAAGAAACGATGATATTATAACAAAAAACATAGGCCCCTATTATTAGTTGCATTCGATCTTCGAAAGTGCTGATCGAAAGAATTTTCATTTGGTATTATGACGCTCTTTCGATGAAAAATAGCGCTATTGTGAATTTCGTTCGTTTAGGTTGTTCACAATAGTATATTTTTCACCGCTGAAAAGCTTTGTTTACAAGTCGAGCAAACTAAATAGTGTGCTTATACATATTTATGTAAAAATGTGCAAATTAAAACGAAATAAAAAAGAAAGCGAGTTTATGAAAACGTGGTAAAAATTAGTACAACGGAGTTCTGGTTCAAAGATTTGTCAGAGGATGAGAGTTTAGTAAACTGGCCAGGAGTAGTAAATATTTAAAGGCCAGTTTTTCAGTGGCAGTTTAAACTTAGATTACGCAAACTGAGTTTAAACTGAACAGCTTACTGACATTTGACTGGCTAATCTTAGTTTAAACCAGCCAGCTCGGGCGTTAAACTAAGTTTAAACCACAGCCGTGCACTGAAAAACTGGCCCTAAGAGAATTTGAGTGTTGTCTTTCGAATATGTATATTTTAACATAAAATATATTAAAAAAATGTTTCTACAGATTTATTAAAAACTTCCGAATGTGTAACAGGCTAACCTAATATTCGCGGCTTGCGTTTTGGTACGCATGCCGTCGAATTTGTTTTTTTGCGTCACCCGAAATTGACTTGCATGCGTTTGCATTTGATTTCATTGAGCGAAACGTCAAATCAAAATGTCACGCAGAACAAAAATTGGAAATTGAGTTAGCTTCATACGCACGCCGTTCAATTTCGGTTGATCTCATACAAGTTGCATGTGCATGAGAAATTTTTGACAATAAATTGGCGGCGTGCGTGAATATTAGGTTAGCCTGTAAAGAGGCGTTTGTGAGCCAAATCTATTTAAAATATTTTAAACTATCAACAGCTCTACGATTTTGTTCTCAGAGATCGTGCCAACTGAGTATAAGTAATCTGCGATCAAAGAAAGTTATAAGCAAGTAAGCGTATACCCGTTTTTCAGAGAATTTCTAACACTGCGATCACATAGCTGTTTTTGATCAGTTCTAAACCAAAAGAGATATAAGAAAACGGCAAATGCAGAAATGTGGGCAATAGATCACATAACTGTTTTTGTTGGCGCAGCGACGATATGTATGTATATAGATATATAAATATAGATATAGAAAATTGTTGTGTTGATTCGCTCTTTGGCAGTGTAATTATGAAGTTCCAAAGAATTTGTAATATATACACGTGCGCGAAGCTGCTGCGCTTGTTACGAGAACAGCCCAGCCAGCAAAACACCCGAAAATTAATCCGAAAACGGCAAGAAAAGTAGATGAAACGCGGATTAGGTCTACAAAAGTACCGAAAGTGCTTGTGAAAAGGGTACGTTTTCGGCTATTTTTCTGATTCAATTTTACGTTGACAAAACGTACTGGGAAACTACGCTTAAGAGCGAAACATCCCTTTGCTGCAAGCTATTTGTGTTGTGTATGGGGTTTGACGAGCCGCTGAAGGTAATTTTAACCCTTAATTAGGCGCATAAAGAAAATCACACAATTGAGTAGTCCACTTGCAAACATCGTTATGTGATTTTATAATAGAAAGCCATAAATTTGAAAAAAACGACTACGACAACAAGTAACATTTAAATGGAATCGTTTTTATTATTACTTGAAAATTTGAATAAATAAGAGATTATAAAATTATAACATAACATAACATGACAAGATAACATTAACAGTTTGTACGACCTAAAGCAGTTTTCTAAGTTCATCAGAAGATGGCTACTTTTGAAAGTTTATAAATAAGTATGATAGCGACTTTTGGAAGAAGAGCTTACATTTGATGCTATTTTTTCAGAATATAAAAAGATGTTGCACTGTGGTGTTAGTGGACATGAAACTACTTTAAATACTGGTACGTAATCCACCAAAAACTAAAAATCCAAAAGATTTTACATAGCGCACTTTGCAAGTGGGCTACTCAATTAGTCGCATGGGGTCCCAGGGACCCCAATAAAAGTGTTTAAAAGATAGTTTTCAAAACAAAAAAAATGAAGTGAATTTGCCCGCACCACTAATATATTCTAGCCACTAGCGGCACCCCAGGCATACGCCTGGGAAGGCCTGATGTACAGTGTTTGCTTGTTTTGAACGCAGCGCTGCTTGTACATACATAAATTTCGCTTTGGGCGCAGCGCTGTTTGTACATAAGTTTCGCTTTGCGCATGCCTGAAGCTGGCAAAGGTTCTTTTTTTTATTTTTGCCCTGTGCTAGCTGAGTACAAAAAGAGAAGAGAATAGAGAGAAATATGTATGTGGTTTGTTGATGCTCTTTAAACACAAACGCATTAAAGGCAAACGGTCTAGCAATGCGTGGTATTGTTGATCAACTTAATACTTTAATTAAACATTCTTATTATTAAAATTTTATTTTAAAAATACCACTGTGTCCTACTGTGGTAGAAATATTTAATTTTAAAACTTGAATCATAGAAATCGACCCAGTACATCGGCTGTTTTTCTCTCACGTTATTTTGGGTTTTAATTTTATATATAGTATAGAGAAGCAGCCAACCGGTAATAAAAAAATTATATCATCTTTTTAAAAATAACAAGTTTTGGCGATATTTATTTGTTGTTGGCTTATGCAAAGTTGAATTTCGTTACTAAATAAAAAAAAATCTGTAAAATAACAGAATAGTGCGAAGTGTTTAAAAATGCCTAAAGCTGAAAGAAATTTTTCAAGACAAACGAGAGCCGCAAGTGCATAGCCCGTAATCGGAGAATAGTAGCGGCGGCGCGAATAGAAACGATGCCTGCAATGTTCGTTCCGCAATTTTTTTATACACTCTAAAAACTGCATGTAAAACTGCTACTGAAAAGTGTTTATTTTCAAACAAAATCTCTAATTATACCCATAAGATGTTCAAGACTAGATTTTTGAACATGAGATGTTTAAAATATACACACGAAATGTTTAAAGTTGCAAACGTTTTTAACGCAAAAATACGTTCCCTACTAAAAATTAAAATTAAGTACATTTTATGTGTAATTTTGCTCTACGCGACAAATTTGTTATGTAAAAGTAAATAGGCAATATTTAATTTTATAAACACGGTGTCTAAATTTGCACACATTACGAGAGAAAACTGATAACTTCTCTTAATATGCGATAATTTAAACAAAAAACTTTTAGAGCAAATTTTAAACATTTTTGTGTAAACTGTGTAATTGTGAACACTAAGAAAATTCTATAGAAATTTTTGGAGTTAAGTTTAACTAATGATTTAAATATACTTTAAAATAGTTAAATTAACGGCCCTAAGAGCCAAATTCACAGTGCTGTATTGAAAATCTGTAGTTAAATACCGTTTTGAGTTAACTCTGCACTGTGAATTTGGCCTTAAGTGTTTAGAATTCAACAAACAAATTTCAAATTTGTTCTACGCCACACATATGGTAAGTAAAAGCCAAAAGGCAGTATTTAAATTGATTAACACGGTGTGCAACTTTGCATACATTAAGAGATGAAACTGGTTACCTTTTTAATATGCTTAAATTTAAACAAAATTTTTGTTAGAGTGAAGAAACTCGGCAAAGATTTGTTTGTGTATTTCCTTGACGAGATGACGGTATTCAATTGCAAGTTTTGTCTGATATGGAGGGAAAGTTAATCGAGTTTGTACGGAATTATCCAGAATTATATAATTTGGAAATTGCCTGGAAAAGGTTCTGTTTTTATTTAAAATTTTATATTAATATTTCATTTTAAAAATACCACTTTGTCCTACTGTGGCACAAATATTTCATTTTAAAACTTGAATCATAGAAATCGACACAGTACATCGGCTGTTTTTCTCTCACGTTATTTTGGGCTTTAATTTTATATATAGTATAGACAAGCATCTAACCGGTAATAAAAAAATTATATAGGCTTTTTAAAAATAACAAGTTTTGACGATATTTCTTTTGTTTACTTAACTCTTTAAACGCTAGTTTTATATATGTCTCACGCTCGAATTTCACAGACTAATAGTGTTGTTATGAAAATTTTTATTACATAACAAAGATTCAAGAGTGTTACATATAAGTTTCATGTTGTACAGACACCCCTTTATAGAGGTCAAAACTTTTTATTATGGACTTTTATACATATTCTCACTTTTAGTATCTTAAAAATTTGGTTCCTCTAAATTTCCTCTTTTGCTCCTTTGCTGGCTGAAATTGCGCTAGGCTTCGCCACAAAATGTGCAAAAATGATAAAAAAAAACTTAGTGTTCTAGACTTAACTGTAGCCCAACCTATTAAACAACATTTACAACTCGTTTCACAAAAGCAATTTAACTGAAAAAAGATTATTTACAACTTCAGTCCATTGAAACTTGAATTAACCCAGATATGCCAAAAACTAAGTTACGTAAAAAATCTTTGGGAATTCTTGATAATTTGTAGTTTTTACGGCAAAGTAAACAAATTTTATTAGATAAAATTATTTGAACGTTTTATTTGGTTTATGACAATAAAATTTTAACCTTTTCGAACTGGAGTGACTAAAAAAGTTTTTAGACTTTCTTCATATGTTAAATTCGGTAACTGATGAAAAAGAAAAAATTCATTAGTGCAAAATTAAATCAAATAAAACACCTCTTACCTCCTTGAGGTAAAATTTTCGAGTGACGAAAGCTGAACTAGAAATACAAAATTTATGATATCAATTTCGAAACGGAAAATTTGTTTATTCATACGAATCGCTGGTGAAGTTCTGTTTTTTTATTTTGGTTTCTAAGAGTAGATGGAACGTTCCGAATAAATAAAAAAAAATTCCGTCAATTGAATTTTGTGTTTCTAGTTCAGCTTTCGTCACTCGAAAATTTTACCTCAACGAGGTGTTTTATTTGATATCAGTAATTTTGGGATACCGAATTTAAAATCAAGGAAAATCGAGACAATAATGTAAATGTTTTATTTTTCTCAAATAAATTTGCTAAAAACGCTATCTAAATCTAAATGATATATTCAAATCGATGTGTCCATTGAAACATATAATTATTCGAATACGAAATAAAGTGACAAGGAATGATCATATCCTTTGTATATACAAAATTAAAACTAAAAAAAAAACAATTAAATAAGAAAAATTATAAAAACTTATCAACTTGGTACCAACATTCCCTCGTAGTTTAATTTTATAAGGGTTTTTACCGGGTGCGCACTGCGCACACGTGTTTTTTAAGAAGTTTCACTTCTATCACGCTTTTTTTTCTCATGTGTTTTTGCTCAGTGGCAATTTATGCACAATTACTAGCGCTGTGGTGTAGTGGTAAGCAGTGCAAACCCTGGTCAAAGCAACATCGCAAAAAATATAGAAAAAAGGTTTTTTCTTAACAGCGGTCGTCCCTCGGCAGGCAATGGCAAACCTCCGAGTGTATTTCTGCTTCTCATAAAAATACAATCGCCGTTCGGAGTCGGCGTAAAACTGTAAGTCCCTCCGCTTTGTGTGAGAACATCAAGGCGCACGCCACAGATCGGAGGAGAGGCTCGGCCAAACACTAACATATGTGTAAGCGCCAATCTATTATTATTATTATTACTAGCGGCACATTAATTGAACTACTAAATGCATTTATACCAGAGCTGTTAAGTAATGGTTATAAATTGTAATGATTACCGATTTAATTATTATTTTATGATCTGCTAAATTAACATTATTTCCACTTTTAAACTAATAATTACCGATTACCATTAAAAATGATCAAAAAATAATCGTATTTTTAGGCAATCGGAAGAAAAAAAGCAAACATAATAAAAAATATTGAAAAAAACCAATGGGATTAGTTTTACTATAAATTTAATTATTTTAAAACAATTTTGATTATTTATAATTGTCTATATATAAATACGCTAACGAAATCCCATATAAATTTATTCCCCCCTACTGCTCCTATGTTTCTCAACCGATTTGAATGATTGTTCTTTTGTTCGAAAGGTTTTTCAAAGAAGAGGTGCGTAGGTTGTTTGTTTTTTCGGTAGGTGGCGCAGGAATCGAGTTATTCTAAAAAAAATGTATTTATGACCCGATGTGCCTCAAATTCGAAATACATACTAAAAAAGTCACAAGCAAAATGAAAAAGTGTGTGAAAAAAGTGAGATGGTCGAATGTGGACAATGGGGCGATACTAGTGTGCACTATTTTCTGTGAACATAAGTATTCTTTAGTACAACTTAAAAACTGCAAGAAACGATGATATTATAACAAAAAACATAGGCCCCTATTATTAGTTGCATTCGATCTTCGAAAGTGCTGATTGAACGAATTTTCATTTGGTATTATGACGCTCTTTCGATGAAAAATAGCGCTATTGTGAATTTCGTTCGTTTAGGTTGTTCACAATAGTATATCTTTCACCGCTGAAAAGCTTTGTTTACAAGCCGAGAAAACTAAATAGTATGCTTATACATATTTATGTAAATATGTGCAAATTAAAACGAAATAAAAAAGAAAGCGTATGTGTATGTAAAGTGTATGGAATCAGGGAAAGCTAAATCGTGGACATTCTTAATCGAATATACTCCTCTTTAGCAGAAAAAAAGACAATTTCCATAAAATCCGTTCCCTGGTTATAAGCAAGTAAGCCTATACCCGTTTTTTCAGAGAATTTCTAATACTGCGAGCACATAGCTGTTGCTGATCAGTTCTAAACCAAAAGAGATATAAGAAAACGGCAAATGCAGAAATGTGGGCAATAGATCACATAACTGTTTTTGTTGGCGCAGCGACGATATGTATGTATATAGATATATAAATATAGATATAGAAAATTGTATATATATACATATATTAAACCACATCAAAAAAACCTGCAATACGACCAAAATAAGACTCAAATTTTAGCATTTGGTATAGTAATGATCGCGCGTCGAACGTTTAGTTCTTGCCTTCTGAGGTCAATATAATTTTCTAGGATGAATTAAACGCTCGAAACTGAAAGAATACATTGTTTACATGCCATTTAAGTATTATAAAGGCTCAGATTATTTAAATTCCTAAATTATCCTTTTTTAATCCCTTGTTCTGTTTGGGTCAAATCAAAAAGGATATGAGCAAATCCCACGAGATGTTTTTTTAGTGTCACTCCCTTCTCTCGGAAAAGTAATAATAATAATATGTTGTGTTGAATTTGAAAAATATTTAACAAATTCACGTAAAATTGAGTTATGTTTGGTTTTTTAAGTTTGTATTCAAGATTCTTAAAAAAATGCTATTCAATTATAATATAATTATGTTTGCGTTTATCTTATACTACGTTCAAATTGACGAGCTAAACATGTTAAATGGGCTTGAACCAGTTAAATGAACAAAACATGTTCATAAACAAGTTAAATCGGATGCATTTGTTGTTGGAAAATTGAACCAGTTAAATCATTTAACTCGTTTGAAATCCAGTTCAGCGCAGAGTTGTATCAGAAAGCTTTCTGCTCCGGCCAATCAGTAAGACCCAAAAGCTTTCATTTGACACGCCAACGTTCAAAAAATTTATATTCTGAAAAATATTAAAAATGAAAAATTTTCAAAAAATATCAAAATTGTATGCATGACTGCCCCCAAAAAAAGAAGCCAAGTCTGTAATTAGTTATTACCCATGAGGTCTCATCGTACGCAGAGATAAATAGTGCATACGAACTAAACATTTTGAAGTCTCTAAGTAATCCGTATGTGTTAATATCATGAAGCAGACATTCGCACAAAACAAATTGAAACACAAAAACTTGATTTTGAATATTTTTTTTAGAATTTTTATTGGTAATCAAACAACCGTCAAAGTTACCTCCAAATGTTCAATGTGGACGATTGTGTTTTCCAAAAAGCTCTTTTTCATTTAAAAAGTTAAATGGGGCCAATTTGAACGTAATATTAAATGAAATTGGAAATTGGAAATCGGAAAAAAAATTATTTAAAAAAATCATGTTCAGAAAAACTTTCAATATTGTATGGTACAAAATCGCGTCTTAAACAAAAGGTCGGACACGGTCGGATTCAATATTTAGTACTATAGTTAAGAATACAATTATCTTGAAATAAACATACATACATTTTTTTATTGGTGAAACCTGGAGAAAAGGACTCATGACATTTTCTTTAAAATGCTTTTATTAAAAAATTCCCTTGAATATTTCATTAAATATTAATCAGTTGAAAATAAAAAAAATTTCAAATTAAACCTTATATAGAACTGCCCTGTAGACGAAGACCCCATTTGACAAAATTAAAATCGAATGGCTTTTGACATTCTTTTAAACTTTAGCATAACATTTTTACTTTTCAGAGCTCTGCGTCAACTAACACTTTCACACTGATCAGACAGGGACCTGTCTTGGACATATTTCGATAGCTGAAACCTCATTTTAGTCAACCCAAAAGAATAAAACCCCAAAATTGATACTTTATTTTTGGATTTATGTGCACGAAGCAAATATCATTGTGCGGCGTCTCTTTCCAACTTTGTTTGAGAAATAACAACACCACAGCTTTTACGGTCAGAAAATGTCTCAAAATGTAGACGTCTACATTTTGAGACACAATTTGGAACGAACTGTGAACACGCCATATTTCGCTACTTTAGGCATATCATACCATCAGAAAACAAAATAGTATGTTTGTTTACAATGAAATCGAACAAATAAATATAATTAAAGTAATCAAAAATAATCAAAAGTAATCACCAAATAAAATCAATTATTTATTCTGATTATTTTTGATTATTATTGATTATTTTTTTAATGAAAAATAATCATGATCAGGGAGGTTAAGTTCGGGTGATAAACATATGGATAGTTACATACTTTGTACATATGTATGTACCTTCAATTAAAATTGGGAAAATATGTTACAAACCAGCAAACATAAAAAGCTTTCTATGAAAATCGGAAAGCGACATACACAGCCCACATTTTATGTATCACCTGCAAGGAAGTCAACTCGCGGGAATTTCCCCGATTTGCAGGGAATTTCATTTTAAGTGCCAATCGGGGAATTGATACTTTTTTGCGGGGAATTTGGTATGCTATGTTTACAAATAAAAAAACCAAATTACACGAATAAGTATGTAAGTACTATGTTATTTTTTAACCAATTGTAGCTATTTGGAGCGAAGTTTTTTCAGTTTGAATCGCAATATCTCCACAACAAGAGCTTTTCCCGATATAAGCTTTATACCAAATGAAAGCTAAGGTTTTGGGCTAGACTTGAGGAAACTTAGAATAAAATCGACTCACTAGTTTTAGAGAAAATGGCCGAAATATATATTTCCAGCAGCCCAATTTTTAGTTTTGAGGCGATAAAGTTTATATTTTATGAATATTTATATAGCTTGTTTTAACACCTTTCTATTGATATCCTTATGAATGATACGGAATGAGTGGTACGCCCTCAGTGGCATTTTAAAAAATTGCCTTTTTTCCAATTCCAGGCATACGAATCGAAACATCCTGGAACAAAACCTTCTGAGTTTTTTTTGTACTTTAATTCCTGAAAGTTTGAAAAAATTAAATGAAGGATAATACTAAATATTTCGGGTGTATCCACATACCATCTTAAACCGGCAAAAGCAAAACAGCGGTTTTTGTTTCGCAACACTTTAGCCTAATGAATTAAGAAAATCATTCATGTAATTTGAATACATTTTCTGTAAACACTCTGCAAGACCTTTCCAACGATTGCTCAATCATGTCGTTTGGACGTCGGGATAAAAACTTCCAGATCTCGTGTATATATAAGCGAGTCATTTCCGCATGCTACTGTGGCCATGGTTGCCACTTGTTATAAAAATAACCAACCAAAATCTGAAGACAGAACAACCACATTGAAGAAAACAACCAAATTTTTTATCCACTTATGTATCTATTCGACGGAATATTAAAACTGACAACCTCTCCTCGAAGGGGAAATCCGTGGAGACCACATTCCATGAAATCGTATCGACGATTGAAAAAGGGTTGGCCTTAAAGGAAGCGCGGTCGGAGTGTTCGACATCGAGGGTGCTTTCAACAACGTCTACCCGAAATCTGTTTTTAACTCCCTTCTCATGGCGGGGATGCAGCGAGGTCTGGTGGATTTTGTTGAGCTCCTTCTCGGAAAGAGAACTATTCTATCAGAACTAGGGGGTGGTTCCATTACAAAGTATGTGACCAGAGGCACCCCCAAGGGGGCGTTCTCTCCCCTCTACTCTGGAATCTAACAGTGAAACCCCTACTTCTAAGCCTAAGGAGCATCGGCTGTCAAGTCATAGCGTACGCCGATGACATAGCAATCGTGGCAACGGGCAAACATCTTCAAGTCCTGAGTGAGTTATTGCAAAACGTACTCGGTTTGGTAAATATCTGGTTCAAGGAATGTGGACTTAGCGTCAATCCTGCCAAGAAAGAAATGGTACTTTTCAGAAGGAAGTATAAAACTCCCTTATTTAAACCTCGCACTCTAAACGGGGTGGTACTTACCCCAACCGAGGTCAAATACCTTGGAGTTATTCTATACAAGAAACTGGACTAGAAAAGAGACACATTCAAGACCTCTCCAGGAAGGCCAATACCGCCCTGTATGCCTGCAAGACGGCTATAGGCAAAAAATGGGGAATAAAACCACATATTGTACACTGGATGTACACAGATGCGATAAGACCCATCCTTTTCTACGGGGTCACCGTATGGTGGCCTGCGCTAAACAACACCTTATCCAGAGCCAAGGTGGAACGTGTGCAGAGGACGGCTGCCATGCTCGTCACAGGAGCCCTGCCCACTACACCCACCAAATCTCTGGAAATAATCTTAAATCTTCCACCTGTGAATATCTTCGGCAAATTTCGGGCCGGCTGAAGTGCGACCAGGTTAAATACAATCCAACCGTGCAGAGACCTCATATTCGGACACGCAAAATTACTTGAAACTCTACCGGATAATCTAGGACAGATAGAGGTAGAAGCGTCGTCTGAGTACATTCCCAGGACTCAGTTAGTGCTGAAAGCACAATTTTGATACGCTTTATCTGGGACCCCTGAAATTATCTGCTTTCATGATTCGTTGGGTTCGTCAAACCATTTGAATTTTCCGATGAATCTATTTATGTTAGTAATGGTAAAGTTTGGAAATTTCCTCAAGATTTTGGATGGAAAAACTCCCGAGTGTGATCTGCATTATTTGTACCAATGCTGGGCACTCGCAAAGGTAGTGAAGGACCGGTTCTTTACTTCCCACAAGATTACAGCTACGGCACCGAGGGTTATATGGAAGGCCCATTTTAGCTGCATGTTCACAAATGGGCCAATGTCCCGTTATCGGTGCTGTTAATTTGACTATATCTTTCATCGACCTCTTCAGAAGTTCTTCTGTCTTTCGCTTGTCATAGTACGGCCATATGTTCCTCGCAGTTTTGCAGGTTTGAAGGTTGTTGCTTTTCCACAATAAATTTTCTTTAAAAAACGGCCTCGAGCTCAATAAAAGTTGTTGAATATGGTTGTTCCAACATGTATCAGCCATAAGTGTGAATTGCAGATGCAGTTCCCTTTTGATGAGTCCGAGTGGACAATTTATAGTTTCTGCTTCGGATTCATCCAAAGATACTGCGGCCTTAGCCAACTCGTCAGCCCTCTTATTTCCGTGTATGTTGCTATGGCCGGGAACCCAGATGAGAGTGATGCCTATTAACTCGGCCGCCGAGATAAACGCACATTTGCAATCTCTGAGTGTTTTGGATTTTTTACTGGTGAGGAAAGTGCCAGAAGTGTCGATTGCTATCTTAAAAAATGTATGCTTTTCGTACACCAACGCAGTTCTTCTCTAGTGCTTTACAGGCACTTTCGATGCCCAGTACTTCCGCTTGGAAGATGCTAGCAAAGTTAGGTAGTCGAAACGAGAGAGAGACATTCAGCGTTTCAGAGAACACCCCCGCACCCACACCTCAGTCCATTCTGGACCCGTCAGCATAGCTTTCAGTGGAATTCTCCTCGACTATCCTGCCCCTACTCCAATCCCGTCTTTAAGGAAACTTCACCTGAAAGCTTTTCCTGAAATCTCTCGTAGGAGGTATATAATTTGATTGTTCCCCTGATTCGATAATCTTATTAATAATACCACTATGGCCGTGCTGCAGCACCCTCCAGCAGCCTGACTCTTTGAGTCTGACTGCCGCAGACGCAGCAGTTTCGCGGATATGGAGTTCTATGGGTAGTTGATGCAGGAACACATTAAGCGCATCAGATGAACACGACTTACTCTGACTATTTTTATACTGCCTAATTTCCTGACGTTGTATTGTATATCTAGTGCTGGCCACCAAACTAACGCCGCATACGTTAGTATGATAGCCGTGTACATTCTTAGGACAAGTTTTGGCTTCAATCCCCAGTTCCTGCTGAATATCCTTTTACATGTATAATAATCTGTGCAGGCTCTCTCCACCCGCCACTCTATATTTGTCTTCCAGCTCAGCTTTGTATATAATACGACACCCAAGTATTTAGCCTTGGAGGACAATGTGAGAGACGTTCCATTGAGGGAGGGAAGCCTGAGTTGTGGTATTTTGGTTTTGATGGTAAACAGCATCAGTTCCGTCTTGCTAGAGTTGAAACCCAGTCAACTTTTTGTAGCCCAGGTGTTTAGCCGAAGCAATGCTCCCTCTAGTATTTCACTAATCGTTGAGGGGAAGAGACCTGATACCGCCAGCAGTACATCATCTGCATATGCTACTACTTTCAGTCCACCTTTGTTGAGATCCAGTAGAATGTCGTTCAGTACCACCACGCATAGTAGCGGAGACAGAACCCCCCCTTGCGGAGTGCCTCTATTTGCATAACGGGATAGCGTTACTGAGCCAATGGTTGAAATTATGATTCTGTTTCTGAGCATTTGTTCGATCCACTCACATATGTGGTTAGATATTCCCACTTTCACAAGAGATCGAACAATTGCTTCGATTGTAATGCTATTGAAGGCCACCTCTATGTCGAGGAGTGCCGCCAAAGTGTACTGCTTGTAATGGAGTGATTTTTCTATGGTGTCCACGACTTCATGAAGGGCAGTTTCAGTTGACCTGCCCTTAATGTATGCATGTTGAGCTTTGGAAAGTTTGGAATTTCCCAGAAAATGCCTAATATGTAGTTCTAAATGTCTTTCCAGTACCTTTAGCAGGAAAGATGTATGACTTATTGCTCGGAAGTCTTTTGCTTTTTCGTGATTTCTTCTTCCCGGTTTGGGAATGAAGACAACTTTGACTCTTTTCCAGCTTTTCGGAATGTATGTCAAGCTGATACTGGCTTTGTACACCCTTTCCAGCCAGAATCTCATAGGCTCCTGTAATTTCTGGAGCATTATCGGAATGATACCATCTGGGCCAGGGGATTTGTATGCAGTGTTGCCGCTCCGTCTCAAGAAAATGTATCCCTGACCAAGCCAAAAATGTATCCAAATGTATCCAATTTTTTTTGTTACATATACATCTCATAATTTGTAAGAAAACCAAACATTTTCATGAAAAAGACATAATTTGACCCATCCTAAGGACTTGGAATACATGTGCATAAAATCAAGCATTTGTAATTTCAATTTATAAAGTACATTTTTTATGCATAAGTATTTTGCAAAGTAAATATAATAAGTAACAAGTACACTCTAAAAAGAGCATGTAAAACTACTACTGAAAAGTATATATTTTTCAACAAGAATCTGTATAAATATACATATAAGATGTTCAGTATTTGATTTTGAACTTGGGATCTTTAAAATATACATATAAATACACATATATATAGTATGTTTAAAATTGCAAAAATTTTCCAACTACAAATACATTTGAGTAGTCTACTTACAAAGTGCGCTATGTAAAATTTTTTCGATTCTTAGTTTTTGGCGGATTACGTACCAGAATTTAAAGTAGTTTCATGTCCACTAACAACAGAGTGCAAAATCTTTTTATATTCTGAAAAAAATAACATAAAACGTTAAGTCTTCTTCCAAAAGTCGCTATCATACTTATTTATGAACTTTCAAGAGTATCAATCTTCTGATGAACTTAGAAAGCTGCTATAGGTCGTATAGACTGTTAGTGTTCTCTTATAACATGTTATGTTATGTTACAATTTTATAAGGCTCCTATTTATCCAAATTTTCAGGTAATAATAAAAAAGATTCAATTTAAATGTTACTTGTTGTCGTAGTCTCTTTTTCAAATTTATGGCTTTCTATTATAAAAGCTCATAACGCTGTTTGCAAGTGGACTACTCATTTCCTACTAATAATAAACATTACTTTATTTTAAACATTTTATGTGTAATTTTGCTCTTGCGACAAATTTGGTATGTAAGAGTAAACAGGCAATGATTAATTTTATGAACACATTAAAAGAGGAAACTGGTTACCTCTCTTAATATGCGCAAATAAATAAAATTTTTTTAGAGTGTAGTTAAAGTCTTTTCAGTAAAATTCATAAAAGTCTCCTTAAATAAATCAAATTTAGTTTTTTGAACTGCATTGAAATCTTCTCTCTTTTTAAATTAAAAAATGAAAATATGTGATATGAAAGATATTACTACAGAAAGAGTATAATTTACTTTATATATGTATATCGTCGTTTAAAGTACAAAACCGCGTATCGTCATTCTGCAAAACCGCGTAACTGACATTTGCTGCCAAAAATTGGATTTGCTCACACAAGCTCTTGGCTCAATCCTTATCCATTCGTCCTGAAATATACTAGCCAGAAACGCGATTGCTTTATAAAAAAGAGAACCATTTTGAAATGTGAGTGTTTTTACTCTCTAGAAAGTAATTTATGCAACGTCGCATACGCGGGTTTGCATTTTGTTGATACGCGGTTTGTACTTTAAACGACGATATGTATATTAAGATCTTGCTTAAAGCATCCTTTTTAGCTAATTAAAGCAATTGCGCTTATACCTATTTTGGTGAAATCTCTTCATATGTTCATTGCTTCGTTCACAAAAAATAAAATGCTTTAATTTCACGCTTAATAGCGATTCTTTATACGTTCAGAAAACGTAATGCTTTCTACCATCTTTAATGAAAATCGATTTTTGAACGAAAAAAACTTTATAGGAAATATAAAATTTTGGCTTATTTAAAAAAGTATCCACATTTATACTGACCGGAAGGAACGAGTATCCCACAAAAATTCGCCTAAAAATGTATCCAATTGGATCTATTTAGATCCAAACGGCATCCCTGTTTGTATGGGGAGAATTTATTTACAGCGAACTTAATTTTTTCCTTGTCTACGATTGAGGCGAGTAACTCTTTTGAGAGTTGCTGACGATATGTATGTTTTTGGCCTCTGATCGCAGCCAGGAAAGTGTGTATTTATGAGGGTCTCTAGTGATTGCTCCGCTGTCCTTGTCCATGCACCGTCCTCTCCCTTAATAAGGTTGGGGTTGGTGTGTTCCTTGGATAAAACTTTGCTTAGTCTGGCGGAATCCCTACAGTATCCTATGGATGTGCAACAGGACTGCCAAGAGTCCGCTCTAGCTTTCTTTACTAATTTTTTGTACTGCATTAATTCATCTTTGTATGGCCGCCACAGTTTTGTTCTGTAGCACTCGCTAAAGATTTTTCTGATATTTGACCTGTGCTCCCTAAGCTCCCCCGTCCACCAAGGAGAGGATTTTTTTCTTAAGGACGCTTACTGGTGTGGATTTTTTCAAAGATATGGCTAGAGTTTTTTCCAGCTTATCGACTGTGTTGTTTAGTTCTACAGCAGTTGTAATCTCCTTTCATTTACTACTGTCTAGGTTACCTGGCGTTAGCCTGATAAATTTTGGTCATATAGTTCTTCTCGGATTCCGAAATAGGGAAGAGGTAGAGGGTTTTCCGCGAATGCTGCAGAGTGTCTAACTATGACCCCCCATGGATGTTTCACTGGATACTCTTCAGTCATCGACGACAATACCATCTGTTGCTAGGGTTAAGTCCAGTACCTCTCCCATCCCGCAAATATTTTGGAGCTGGAAATATAAAGGTCGGACTCTCTCCTTTATTGCATATACTCAGGTTAGTATTTAATATAAAGTGTAAGAGAGACTCACATCTGCTGTTTATCGTGGAACTCCCCCAGATAGTGTGTCTCGCGTTTGCGTCGCATCCTATCAGAATTTGTTCCCTCTGATTTTGGGCGATAAATTGTTCCAGTTCGTCGGATGGGCCGCCCTGTAATGAGCCAGGTAGGTAGAAGCCAGGAAGGTATTTTCGTGCCCTTCCCTCTGCACTTTCACCACAGTTAAGTCTGCTGTGCTGTAATTTGGACAGAGAAATGTATTAATACCTTTTTTGATTAGAATACATGCTCTCGGATTACCTGTGCTACAACTATAAAAGAGGTTATGTGTGTACAGCTGTTAAGTCCATGGATCTGATCGCCTCTGACCCACGGCTCCTGGATTAGGCTGACGTCGATGCTTTCCCCTCCGAGAAGGATTGACAGATTATCTGTCGCACATATTGAGTGCTGCAGATTAATCTGCACACAATTCATCTTCGTCCGGGGCTGCATCGGTGATGTTGACGTCCTTCAGCAACTGGCTCGCATCGTCGACCTATTCTGTGTAGTCTTCATCAGGAGCCTTGTCGCCTACAAAGATCTTCATCTTGGCCATGCGGATGCCAAAGCGAATTTTATTGTCGGCCTTTGACAGAGCCTCAATAGATTCTTCGCAAATGGCCAAGAGAAGAGGTCTGCTGATTTTATTTGGCTACTCAACTTTTATAAGCTGCCAGTCTGCTATACAAGGTATGTGTTTGTTGGCGAGCTTTGGGCACCTCAGAAGTTTCTCGCCTGGTTCCTCCATGGGGGTAACCAGATACGTGCACGTGGCCTCTGAGGGACGTCCTTAGCTGGAATTAGCCTAAGTTTAAGGCCGACGAATGCTTCGCTTATTTTAGCGACGAACCCAGTTCAGAAGTCTAAAAAAGCCTGATCCGCCCATCTGATAACCCTGTATCCTCGAAAGGATTCAGAGGAATCAAACTCCGGATGGGGACCCGCCGAGTTATCGAGGACGTAGTCCATAACGAGACTCGATAGCTGACGCCGATCTCTACCCAGTGCTTTTGCATAGATACCGGAGTCTTCGAGTTTTCGTCGACTATGGCCATCAACAGACTTTCTTTGGAAACGTCACTAAAGTGGCATTGCAGCGGGTTGGGGTCAGATGAAGAAGCCTGTTTAGGCTTCTTGCTCTCTCTGCCAGTAGTTCTGTCGTTGGTGGAACGATTTTTTTTTTTTTGAGATTCTGCTTTATTTCAGTTGGATTGGGGTTAGCAGATTGCTTCTCTCTCAAGGAGCTCTCATATTCCTCAACCACCTTTTTATAGTATTCAACCCCCTTCAACTCATAGGAGCCGCTTGGGGCCGAATTGCTAAATATTTTATCTAGCATGTAGACCGCCCTCTGGTAGCGGCTCTTCCTGATTTGGTTCAGGGACTTTTTATGTTTCTTCTTCCGCCCTGCTCCCGCCGTCGTTGAACTGTGGTTGGTTGGCAGCTTTGGAGGAAGACGGAGGGTCGTGGCTGGTAGGGATGCATGGCTTGGCATCCTTAGATGTGGTATATTTTGCTGCTTGTGCTTCTGGTGTACTATGGTTGGTACAACCAGGAAAACTTTTGATTGTCTTCTGACTGGAGGCAAGAAGGGTGTGCTCATCGAACTCCGTTACGACGGGGCCCGGGTTTAGGGATGCAAGTCAAAAAAATACATCGATGTTTTTTCGGTTTGATGCATCAAAATATAGCATCGATGAATATCAATGTGTCGTATAAAAACGTCGATATTTTTGATGCATCGAATGAAAATATCAACGGTTTCTTTCAATCCAAAATATACAACAACAAAATGAAACAATTGTAACTTCGATAAGTGTTTAAGTAATAACTCACAGTGAAATGTATTAATTGATTTAAACAGTTACAAATCCCAGTTTTTTCTATTCTTTTGGCAAGTCTTCGAAAAAAAATTTCGGAAGATACGGAAGTGGCGACAATTGTTAAATGTTTATAAGCATAATGAAATAATATAAAGTGTGCCAGCTAGCAATCACATTCTATTTCGGTACACTTATTTGGCAATTTATTATCATAATTTTTTCCTTAATTTGACTTTCATAGTAACCCTTTTGAGTGAGAAATTATGAAGTTTTTTGATTTGAGTAAAAAAGTAAAAAAAAACATGTCCATAAATTATTGCCGCTTGTGCAAAAACACACATAACGTTGCAGTACTAATGTTTTCAGTCCATCGGGATGAGGATCTAAGCCAAAATCGGGCAGAGGATGCAACAAAACCAAGAGTTAATGCCAGAATTGATAAAAGCGAAAATGACGAAACTCAAGTTTTGCTTTGAAATAAGCGTACATCAAACTGGCTGGCACACTTTATATTATTTCACCATGCTGATAAGCTATGTTAAAAAATTTTGGAAATAGATGTTTAACTGGCTAACCAGAATGGTAAGGCTGTGGTATGTAGCAAGAGCTGTCAAAAGTTAAAATATTCTAAATGCTCTAAGCTTCCCACAATATGTACCTGAGGTTATGATGTATTATTGCTTATGTAGCTGAAGTAGCTAGCGAAATAGCTTGTGGCTGTAGTAGTACATTCTGGTTAGCCAGTAAAATCTGTCCAAATTTCCAAATGCTTTAGAGTGTCGATATCATATCAATTGATAACATAACGTAGATGGTATTTTGGCATTTTGAATAATATTAAGAGAGTGTATATTCTAAAAGTACATAAATAGTGAAAAATCCACATTTAGAATAGTTACTCGAGCGAAGAGTTTGGAAGCATACAAAATAATTTTAGTATGAAGAGTGTACATTACACACAAAAGTCGATGCATCGAAAAAAAATACATCGATATATCGATTTATATCGGAGGGTCCAAAACATCGGTTTTATTCGATACATCGAATAGTAAACATCGATGTTTCCGGGTTCCGATAAGGAAGTGTCAAAATCGATTTTCCAGTGTTCGTTGCAGTTTCCGTCATCAATTTTGTTTCGGTTTCGGTTTCAGTTTGTGTTTGTTTTTTTTTTTGTCTAAATCTTTCATATTTGGTCCCACGAGTATGCACGGAAAGGGTTTTTCACTCGTCCGTAGAGCCGGCTTACGTAGAGAAGGCACTTATACCTCCGACCTTGCCCGAGCATCGGAGGGGACCGTTCGCGGCCGGCTGTTCAATACACCCGCTGACCATTCAGCCATCGGCACGGGTACCTCAACACCTTGGCTTAGGGTGTTGCTGGTGCGGCCACATACTTTCCAACCGGGAAGTTTGCTCACATACCAGTTTGGTTTGTTAGGTTCCTTCCCGATTGCAAAGGATATGAAGCTTTCCTCTAAGTTCATCACGATCTGGAAGCTCCCTTTGGGGAATTTCCATGTCGTCATTTAAGCCCCTTCGCCGCGGCAAGACGACCAGCTCTGAAGGAGAAATTACCAGGACAATTAACGAAAAAAGAGGACCGTCCCGTATAAAACAGGACGGATGGTCACCGTATCCATAGCTTTCACCCGGTTGCACCGCTCCTCTCTCAGATTAGTAGTAGGGGTAATCACCGGACACTGCCTGATGGGAACACAAGGAAAAAGATTAGGATACCCCACCAACTATTTCTTTCGCAGTTGCAGAGACGAGAAAGAGGTGGAAACCATCGAACACTATCTCTGCCATTGTTCCGCCCTGGTCAACATGCGCAACCAATTCTTCAACAAGTACTTTCTAGAATGTTTAGCCGATTTGAACTCGGCGAACGTTCTCGACTTTTTGTGCTATATAAAACGCACTCGGTAGTTCAATTACAAAGGGAGGGAAAGAAACAAATGGCTTCAGCCAGTGGTATCACAACGGGCTATTCCAGCCCACGCAGAACGCGGGGCAGCCACTCTAACCAAACCTAACCTATGTATCTATTACAAAACATTCAACAATTTTATTGGGCTTGAGGGCGAGTTTGTTTAATTTTGTGGAAAAACAACATCAAATCAAAAATTATTGAAATACTTGTGCGTTCCATCACACTTACATACATATATACTGTTTACATGCGCATATAAAACATGTTACATTAAAACTAGTAATTTGAAAAAATTCATTTATTCATTTATGGTAGGGATGGGCAGGTGCTTGATGCGGGGTAAAAATTTAAAACCGAAAGGGTAAGCAATAGCCGTGTACGTGTGTTAACCCATTTTATGCAATGTATATTGCCGCTGTGGTGTAGTGGTAAGCAGTGCGCGCTTTCACACATCAGCACCTGGGTTCAAGCCCTGGTCAAAGCAACATCCCAAAAAATATAGAAAAAGGTTTTTTCTTAACAGCGGTCGTCCCTCGGCAGGCAATGGCAAACCTCCGAGTGTATTTCTGCCATGAAAAACAGCTTCTCATAAAAATACAATCGCCGTTCGGAGTCGGCATAAAACTGTAGGTCCCTCCGCTTTGTGTGACAACATCAAGGCGCACGCCACAAGTCGGAGGAGAAGCTCGGCCAAACACTAACATATGTGTAAGCGCCAATCTATTATTATTATTATTATTATATTGCCAAAGGCTATTATATTCACCTCTTTGTTTATAGAGCAACAATTTCTAACTATATTTGCAGTATATTTATTAAAAATAATTCAACATCATGAAATGGCGACCAATTTATTTTTTTTATTAATAAATCAATAAAGTTTAAATTGATTATACATATGTAAAAAATAGTATGTGCTAATTCCCTGTGGGGAAAATCTCTAGTTCTGAACTGGTGCGCTTCTAGTACATTTAGACCCAGTACTGGTTCGCGATAAATCTCTTTTGCATGCAAGCAACTGGCGAATTTAACATGGCGATGTCCTAGGAAGTGTCAATTGGAAATTCTATAGTTCCGAACCAGTTCTAAAATCGACAGGCGAAAAAAGTATCATGATTTTTCAATCTTTTTTGTTCTTCCGTGTGTGCGATTTTAAGTTATTTTGGAAGAAATGTGTTTCAATTTGAAATTAAATTTGTTTGAATGATTGGAAGAAATGTAGAGTTGAGTTTGCAGAGGTGCTCGCTGTTATTTCTTAGATTCCAGACTGTCCCAAGATTTTGAAATGTTAACACAAATTTTAGTTTTGTATTACCAAGCTATGAAAAAGCATCTGAGAAGCACAGAATTTAAGCGTATTTGAACGAAGAAGCCGCCGAACACATATCTATGTAAAGTAAACAAGCCCCCCGCTGCATCCCTTTTTCGATAGTTCCGAACTGGTTCTAAATTCGACAAATAAGATCTAGTTCGTTCTGCATCCCTTTTTCTATAGTTCCGAACTATTTCTAAATTCGTCACTTTAGATATAGATTTCTAGTGAAAAAAAAACTGAAAAAAATAGTTTTTTATAAGTACCTTTTTTTCGACGATTTTGGACTGGTGGGGATCTAGTTCCTATCGGGCTAGTTCGTTTTTGACGATAAAGACCTAGTACGGAACTAGAAATTTGATTCACTAGTCCGCGGTTTCCCTACAGGGCTCATACTGGCGAACAATAACGTGTTAACGATCTTGCTTGCGCATGTGTTCGTAAATAAGAGAGCCGAGCGCTGCTACTAGGTCCCGTCGGTAGAAAACCGTCATATAAAAAGGTTGTTTTGCGCATGATTGTCCTTTTTTTCCAAGCAAATTTCTAACGAAAAATTATCTGCGCAAGAACAACCCCTCCCTTTGAAAATTATATGAATAAGCTGCCGTAACTGACTGTCAGAAAATGAACGAAAAGTCTGTCAAATGCATAAGCAACGTAGTGTAGACTTTTAGGTGGCTATATTTTACTTACATGAGTTGAGTGTTGCCACATTTAATTAGATATAACAATAGCCACTATCAAGCAGTTTGTTGTATGTATATCACACAATTATAGTAACCTAGAAACGCCGAAGAACTGTTCGCTTTGCGAAACTTTCAGGATAACCTGGTGTTTCTGTAAAAGGAAACATTTACGGTCTACTTCCTAATGTGGAACCAGAACTTCTTTTGACCTGTGTTACATGTAGGACTGAATCGAAAAAGTTACCAAATTACCAAATATGATAAATAAAGCAAAAAATTAC
>NW_016157172.1:226707-240512 GCF_001687245.7 Rhagoletis zephyria | reverse complement strand
CGATTTTGGACTGGTGGGGATCTAGTTCCTATCGGGCTAGTTCGTTTTTGACGATAAAGACCTAGTACGGAACTAGAAATTTGATTCACTAGTCTGCGGTTTCCCTACAGGGCTCATACTGGCGAACAATAACGTGTTAACGATCTTCTTGCGCATGTGTTCGTAAATAAGAGAGCCGAGCGCTGCTACTAGGCCCAGTCGGTAGAAAACCGTCATATAAAAAGGTTGTTTTGCGCATGATTGTCCTTTTTTTCCAAGCAAATTTCTAACGAAAAATTATCTACGCAAGAACAACCCCTCCCTTTGAAAATTATATGAATAAGCTGCCGTAACTGACTGTCAGAAAATGAACGAAAAGTCTGTCAAATGCATAAGCAACGTAGTGTAGACTTTTAGGTGGCTATATTTTACTTACATGAGTTGAGTGTTGCCACATTTAATTAGATATAACAATAGCTACTATCAAGCAGTTTGTTGTATGTATATCACACAATTATAGTAACCTAGAAACGCCGAAGAACTGTTCGCTTTGTGAAACTGTCAGGATAACCTGGTGTTTCTGTAAAAGGAAACATTTACGGTCTACTTCCTAATGTGGAACCAGAACTTCTTTTGACCTGTGTTACATGTAGGACTGAATCGAAAAAGTTACCAAATTACCAAATATGATAAATAAAGCAAAAAATTAGTTGCGTTCGATAACAAAATTAGCCAACACCAGCCAACAATCAAAATCAAGAGAGTAAGCGAATATTCTCTCCAAAAGAGATGAAAAAGCAAAAAAGTAAACGAACAGGAAATTAGCCATTACTTGCAAAAACCGGAAGAAGAAGACACACCAGCTGGCTTTGTTTATGTTTTATTTGTAAACAAACTGAAAGTCATGTTGCCTTCATAGGAGAAAAAAGGAAAGTGAACGTTCAATGTTCGCCGGGAACGTTTCTAGGAGTAAAAACTAGTTGGCGCTCTCATAAAGTCACATAGCAGGCAGCCAAAAAGCATATAAATACCAAAACTTGGAAAATTCAATTTTGTTTGCTTACAGAAATTGCAACCATATGTTTCCGTGTTGGATAATTTTTGCTGACTGAAATTTTGCCAGTACAAAATGAACGCTTCTCTTGCATCAAAATGAACGCTTGCTCTCTCAATTTTTGTGTGTTGGATAATTTTTTGTCGTTATCGAACGCCATCCAGTAAAAATTTGGAAAAACTATTACAAATTTTTGACTTGTCGAACGCACCTATTACCAATTTCGGTAAAAAAATGCCAATGCGGCAACACTGCATGTGTTACATATGTACATACATACGTACGAGGACAAACAGCTGATTCCGTACGAAAGGTGCGATCAGTATCGATCTTTCCTTAAGCAACCCTGTAGGGAAACGAACTAGTGCGGAACTGTCTCGGTTCTAGTGCGTTTGGAACCATGACTAGTATGCGTTAATTCTCTTTTGCATGCTAGCGACTGGCGAATTTAACATTGCGATGTCCTAGGAAGTGTCAATTGTCCCCCGTTGCATCCCTTTGGCTCTAGTTCCGAACCAGTTCTAAATTCGACAGATAAGATCTAGTTCGTTTTGCATCCCTTTTTCTATAGTTTCGAACCAGTTCCAAATTCGCCAGATGAGAACTAGTTCGTTCTGCATCCCCTTTTCTTTAGTTCCAAACCAGTTCCTAATTCGACAGATGAGATCTAGTTCGATCTGCATCCATTTTTTATACTTCCCAACCTGTTATAAATTCGTCACCTTAGATCTACATTTCTAATCAGGCTTGTCGAAACATTTCCCTTCTATATTAAATACGATCGGTTGAAGGAAAGACAATGTCNAAAATTATTGATAATCTCTGCGCGAAAAAATAAAAATCATAAAATAATCATTATTTGTAATCCCAAAAATAAAAGTCAAATAATAATTATTTCCGTTTGAGCGAAAAAATAAAACTCAATAATAATTCATAAAATAATGATTAAATGCTGATTTAAATTATGTTACTCATAACGATTACCTTCCCTGCTTTTAAAATTTAAAATAGAATAGTTTAGTGAAAGTACCACATTTTACTGCTTTAGGACTGGTGCGGAACTAGTTACTATCGGACTGGAACTGGTTCACTAGTTCGTGTTATCCCTACAGGGCCCTGTAGGGAAACGAACTAGTGCGGAACTGGTTCGGTTCTAGTGCGTTTGGAACCATGACTAGTACGCGTTAATTCTCTTTTGCATGCTAGCGACTGGCGAATTTAACATTGCGATGTCCTAGGAAGTGTCAATTGTCCCCCGTTGCATCCCTTTGGCTCTAGTTCCGAACCAGTTCTAAATTCGACAGATAAGATCTAGTTCGTTTTGCATCCCTTTTTCTATAGTTCCGAACCAGTTCCAAATTCGACAGATGAGATCTAGTTCGTTCTGCATCCCCTTTTCTTTAGTTCCAAACCAGTTCCTAATTCGACAGATGAGATCTAGTTCGATCTGCATCCATTTTTTATAGTTCCCAACCTATTATAAATTCGTCACCTTAGATCTACATTTCTAATCAGGCTTGTCGAAACATTTCCCTTCTATATTAAATACGATCGGTTGAAGGAAGGACAATACAATCACAAATGTTTAAACGCATTTATTAAAAATTTATAAACCACATTAGTAGTAGTAGTAGTATTAAACTTAAGTAGTAAGTAAAAAACAAAAGTGCGTTCTGCTTAAAAGTAAAAATATTAGTTCACTTTGTCTTACTTGTCTAAATTTAACATATTGATTTTTAAGTAAATTCAGTTCTTTTTAAGCTTATATGTATATGAAGTACTTCGAAAGTTTTTGTCGTACTTAACTTAAATAAGATATACAGTCAGTCAATAAAGTTTAGGTACAGTGAAGTTTTTACAATACCGGCAACTATTTTTTAAATATTTTATTTTCCCCTAATTTTTTATAAAAATATAGTTAATTGTACACCAAAAACCCCAAAAATCAGAGTTCCAAACCTTATGCAAAATTAAAGAAAACTGCGAATTTCCATCCAAGTATTGCAACTTACACTCTTTAGAAAAAAGTTAAGTACTCAGTTATTAGCCCATTCAATTTTAGTATAACAAAGTGCAAGTTTGAGGTAGCTAGGACTTACTATTGATATTTAGCAATTTTTTTGTTGTTGTTTGGTAAGTCCTAGCTTCCTCACACTTGCACTTCATTATACTAAAATTTAATGGACTAAAAAACTTTTTCTAGAGAGGGTAAATAGAAAGTGAATTATTTTAATGAAAGTTTANTTCCCTGCTTTTAAAATTTAAAATAGAATAGTTTAGTGAAAGTACCACATTTTACTGCTTTAGGACTGGTGCGGAACTAGTTACTATCGGACCGGTTCGTTTTTGGCAATAAAGAAAGTACTGAACTAGAAATCTGGTTCACTAGTTCGTGTTTTCCCTACAGGGAAATGATGTTTGGCGAAACTTGATGTTAAGCACTTTATAGTTTCAGAATAGGATTTATGTGTATTCGCACGTTTGCATACGCTTGCTTATTCATATTATAGTTAGCCCTTTACAAAACAGATAATATGCGCGCAAGCAGGGTTGCCACTTTGGTAAATTGTTACCAAAATTGGTAGAAAAAATTTGGGTTGGTAAAAAGGTAAAATTTTTCTCATTTTGGTAGATTTTTGTTGAATTAGTTTTTTTGAAAAACAAATACAGCTTTTCGTTTCCGCTTTATTTTTCGTTGTTATTATTATATTGAAAATGTCTTTCGAAAAGTATAGCCAACTTTATTGCATTAATTTTCAAGCGCTTTAAATATTTTAAATGAATATTTAAATGAAAAGAAAAAATAGACAAGTATATATGTATTATGATTGCTCGCAAAAAAATTAAATCAACGCAATTGTTAAATGAAAAACCACAAAAGACAGGCGGAAAAAAATTAAAAAAAAAATAAAATCAACGGCAATTTTTAGCTGCACATTGTTGGTTATACTCAAATATATATAAATTGTTATAAAAATTCAGAGTAAAAGGTTCCAAATTTAGAAGAAATTTTTTTAATTTTTCTAAATATACATATATAGCTTGAATTCTTGATTTTTATGGGTTTGGTTAAAGCGCAAACAATATTCTTATACAAACTAAAATACCCAAATATTTTTTCTTGAAAAACATTGTGAATATATCACTAAAAGTTTTTGGAGTCACTGTATTTATCTATAATAACTCCAGTCGACGTTCCTTAAACGAAGAAGTTTCGTTGTTGCCTTTAGTTTCATCACTTTCGCTTTTGGTTGAAGGCATAATTAGTTGACTTAAAAGTTCCTTAAAAACAATTTTAATTTTCATTACAATAACTAAAACAATAACAAAACTATAGTTCTTATTAAAATAACTAAAAAAAACGTTATTGGTAGATATTTTCCAGATTTGGTAGATTTTTTCAAGTGGACGGCAAATATCTTTTTTCGTCAGTGTCAACCCTGCTCGCAAGCAAGTCGGCATGAACCATGCAAGTCGGTACTCACCACCAGTGTTGCCATTTCTGTTTCTGCCATCCCACCAGATTAATAAACAAAAATCGCTAGAATCCTGCTAAATCATTTAAATTCTGTAAACTCTTATGAAAAACAAATTTCTTTTATAATTTAGCAGTTAAACTTTATTTGATAAAATTTGAGACCATATGTTTATAGAAAACCATCAGTTTTTTAACAAAAACAAAATTGGAATTTCGTTATATGGTGTTATAACCAGTGCTGGGATTTTGTGGCATTAAATAAAGTATAAAAATTGGTCACAAGAATGTCGTCTTCGTTTGTTTAACTACCACTACTAGTGTTTGTCTTTGTTTAAAGATTTTGTTGTTGTCTAGCATAGAAAAAGGAATTAAAAAAATACAACTGTGACTTCTGTATTTTCGGTGCGTATTAACGGTATAACATACTATGTAATTTTTTAAGTTTTTTCTTTCGGACTTCTAATTTTATGAGACTATGTAAATCCACCAATTAGTTTTAAAATTTTTGCGTTGCATTTAAAATCACTTTGAGTTTATAATTATTGCAGCATATATCTAGGTATATACATACACTTCACTTTGCATCGTTAAAAATTAAAATCTTGAAATCACCAAAAAATATATAGACATGCATACATTGTTTCAAATAAAATATATATCTTGATTGAATTAAAGTGAAAATTCAATTGGTTATATAAAAGTTTAAAATCGTTATTAGTGCGTTACTATTTATTTTAGTTTTTGATAAATACAACAATACTTATATCTTGGACCGATCACTAATGTAGTATAAATGCATTTTGATCTGTCCTAAGTTTTGGTGCTTTTAGGAAAGTTGGCAGCCATGGGGTCTCACATTCGTGAGTACTCACATATACTTGTTCTCTCATTCCGATCACACATACAGATGCAATTCGCACAAAATTTTCTGTTTCCCCCCCGGGCATAATTACCTCACCTCATCTACCCGCACATTTGCCCGCGGTTTGCGCGGTTGTTACGTATGTGCACATTATGCCCATCGCTAATTTATGGCATTCAGTGCAATAATACTTTTTGTAAAGAAAAGCACCTCTATGAATTTTTGTACGACAGACGATACACGCTTGCTTGAATGACAGTGGTATTTGTTTACTATTTGTTGTGAATTTAAATGTCTAGCTAAAATATTTTCAAAGCCAACATTTTGAACATAAAAGTCGCGAAAATTTTCATAAGACATAAAAATAAGATAAACATGCTTCCTTCAACTTCAATTGCGTTTTATATAAATTCAAATGAATAAATTGATGAACTCGATAATGCAAGTAACTGGAATAAGTTTTATTTGTTAATTATTAAAAACAATTCATTAGATTGCAGAGAACTTTCCACTAGAGAACGAGTTGCGCCCACGTAAAAAACGCCATCCATACCAAATATATTAAAGGTTTTCACAACTCTGAGATTCTTGCTCAGGGATCATGCCAACAGAGTGTTGCAATGAGGCGTTACTTGGATTACCCCAACCTACGGTTTCTATTGTTTACAAAAATATGCATCATTCAAATATATATATATATATATATATATATAAGAATATATCAATAAACTTGAAAAATTTGAAATATTTGATTTAAATCAAAGTTCAATCCATGATACAATAATTTTTAGCAGGTAGTTTCACTTGAAAATGTATGACATAAACCGTGTATGTGACAAACACGCAATGTGGCCACTGCTACGATATAGAACTTGGGGATTTTCGCTTGTTATTTTAGATATTTTTTAACAGAACATTTAAAGATTTATATGTTTCATAACTGATCACTTCATTTTTAATATACATATACGTATTTAATACATACATTTTTGCACTGCTAATCACATGAATAAACATCATAAAAATGAAAATATAACGACAATATTTCTTGTTTAAAATGTTTTAGATCCATCGCACACCACGGACTTTATCGGCCGCCGATTTAGTTGGGCTCGCTAGTCTTTCCATTGCACCACAACTAATTGGTCGCAGAGATTAAGCTGGTGTAGTGTGCGCACCTCCATATATATTCATGTACATATTTCAAGCGAACCTTACTATTTAAATAGGCGGCCGATAAAGTCTGTGGTGTGCGGTGGCTTTTATAGCTGTATCCTTACATATATTCCGTGTGTTGCAATATCCACGGAAGCAGCAGTTAATTTTTTATGAAGAAAATTATTGAACAATATTCGAAAATGTCTCTACTTATATGTTTGGCTTTCCTTTGTTTTATTTTTCCAACGTCAAAAGCTGAATCATTTTTTGAAAAAGTTGGTACAACAAAAAATGCGAAACACGTTTTCTGTCAGATAGCTAACATGGCGGATAAGAAGAAGAAGTGAAACTACCTTCTAAAAATGATTGTATCATGGCTCAATCCTTTGACTACACGCGTATGTTAAATTTTTTATATTCGGGTCACGCGTTTGGACACAACAATCCAAAATCATCGTACAAATATCTAAACCGTTTCCTCGGAGAAGCAACACGCTCTACTTTATGTTTTGTGCTCACAATTTTTGGCCTGAAAAATTCGAGTATTTTGGTCTAATCGTTTGCATAATCAGTGTTCCCACTTTACCACAGTTGTGGTAGATCTACCACATTTTGGGTAATTTTTCACTTGTACGACAACTACCACATATTTAAAAAAAAACTACCACAATTTTACTGAAATAAAATTATTAACCTAATTTGAAAAATGTTTTTTCATAAGAGTTGAACACTCAACTTTCTCTTCGATATGAATTTTAGGCTGCGTTTCTTTATACATTCCGGATAAACCCATTTCACAACCAGAATAAACAGAATGCCATTGAAATATACGTTTACATATCATCAGGAACGTTCTAAAGAATAAGTAAACAAAAAAGTTTATTCCAAACGTTCAGAATGAATAAAGAAATGCAGCCTTAATGTCAAGTAAATTGATTGTGAATTTTGTGTTAATTGAAGAGCTGAAGGTGCTGCCGTTTCAAAATTTCTATTGCGTGCGTGAATGATATTCTGCACTTACATGAGGCGATTTTCTTAAGCTAAGCGTACACGGCAGAGAAAAAATCCGAGACTAAGACAAAAATCTCGCTAGAGACGTATAAATACTCAATAGAGCTCTACGAGAGACTCACCTACAAAGTCTACGTGAGAGTTATTAAGCGAGACTTTTTCGCCGTATACAGAGTCCAACGAAGCTAGATCGAAAACTCTACGACATCTCTACGCTTTATTTAGCAAGCTAAATATACTTTTTGCTATACGGAGACGTATAGCAAAGTCTTGACAATGAATTTCGTTACAGATTGTTAAATTTTGAAATGGTTACGACATTAAATCGTATATTCGATACAAGCACATCATTTTAAGTACCAGAAGGTAGCCAAATAATGTACCGGGAATCATTCTCTTATTTTCATTGACATTTCAATGGCTTTTCTAATAGCCTCCGTCCTATGCAAAGGGGCATAATTATTGGTTAAAACATAAGGGGTATTCACAAATTGAGCAGGTGGTCTGGCACTCTGGAAGCTAGGGTTGCCAGATTTTGAAACGGAGAAAGGAGTACATTTATATTTTCGATAGAAAAAAAGCAGTACAAGACCTAAAAAAGGAGTACAATTTTATTTAAATTTTTTGTGCAATTTATTGTTACAAATTACCATTAATTAGGTACAAATAAACAAAGATATTTTAGAAATCTTTTTCAAAGCAACAATAAATGTTAAAAATAAATAACTAAATGGGCTGGCTTTCCAATAAGGGCCGTCGTTAAAGAGATGGTGATCAAAGGGGGAGTGGGCGTGGCAACCAATTGTGATATTTGGCGATTTTTCTAAGGCGTCCCTAGGGACCCATAGGGGGCCTAGGTGGTCGGGGGTGCTACGCCCACTCCCCCTTCGCTCACCACCTCTTCAATGACCACCCTTATAGGAATTTTTCCCCAACTAAATTCTACAAAAGAATTCCAAACTCTTTCTGAATATATGGCCAGTATTTTAATTTAAGCCTTATAATTAATTTAATATTTTTCTGATTTTTATAACCGAGCGCTCTGCACCTACCTTGCTACGACCATGCCTACACCATTTCACTATCACACTTAACTTTGCTTACTAAGTAGTGTTTGCCACAAAATGAATAGCAAAGTACAGGGCGTAAGCTAATAACTGTCGCACAGGTTTTTTGAAAAATAAAAGGGTCCTTTATAGGTGTTGCGAAAAAGAGTATTTTTTTGTTAACTGTGTAAATACATTACATTGATTTTATTAATTAGTTTTAAAATTTTAATCCTTATTTGCATTTGCCAGCTTTGGGAGATAAGTTCATGCGGCACTCACGTCTTTTATAGGTGTAATTTTTCTTAGACTTTGTATAAAAAAAAGAGAAAAAAAAACTGTATAGGGTTGGTCGCCCTCCTAGTCACCGGTTCGGAGTCTTTTCGATTGCTGAGTATGAGGCCTTATGTTGGACAAAAGACGGAGTATAAAGGACCCAAATGGGGGAAATTAGCCTATATTTACAGAAGATATGTAATAAAGTAACCGATGAAGACTTGCGTGCCGCTTGCGCTTTTCTCCCAAACCCGCTGGTAAACCCAAATGAAGGTTAAAATTTAAAAACGAATTAATAAAATTTTCGCAAAATCTATAAAGGTCCCTTTTATTAAAAACAAAAAAAAATTACACGATCAGCGACATCTGTCTTTGAATAGCCACAACCAAAACTAAAATGCGCTTAATTGCTTTCATCACGAATGTCGGCTGTGGCGTCAAGTGAAGAGTACCGATTCAGGTTCTGAGATCTCAGGTTCGAGTGCGCTTGGAGGTTGTTAAAGTAAAGTAAGTAAATTAATTTAAATAATTATTCCAATTTAAATATAAAATAAAAATTGTGCATAAATTGAACTTCATTTGGAAAAAACCAAAATACTCAAATACCATAAAAAATTAAAATAAATAATTTTTTGTTCTTTTTAAAACAATAAATTTAAAAATAACAAGAAGAGATATACATAAATAAAAATAAAACAAGTAAGAAAGTCTAAGTTCGGGCGGAGCCGAACATTAAATACCCGGCGCAAGTATTAAATATATGTTTTTCACCTTTCCGAAAGCTACCGCTACATGGTAAACCGGGGTGTATCCATTTTGAGTAAATTAGCGTCCCTAAATTTCGAAATATTGAAGTTTCAAGCATTTCTGAAATTTACTGTTATATGAAAAGCGGCCGTAATTTCAGTTCGATTTCAATAATTTTCAACGTTTTGCTTCTATGTGGCAAGCACAATAACCACACCGAGTTTGGTACAAATTGGTAGAACGGTTACCGAGATACATATATGTGATCATAAGTGGGCGGTGCCACGCCCATTTTTCAAAATTTGATCCTAAACGTATTTCTTGGTAAAGAATTGTTGTAAGCATCAATTTTGAATAAATTAGCTTCAATAATTACTGATTTATCGAAGATTTCGTATTTCTCTAAATTACCGTTATATGGGATGTGGGCGTGGTTATTGTCCGATTTTAAAAATTTTCCGCCATTTCGTATGTTATACCACGGTTAACAACTGTGCCAAGTTTGGAAAAAATTGGTGCAGCGGTTACCAAGATATACACATGTAACCCTAAGTGGGCGTGGCTACGCCTATTTTCCAAAAATTTATAATATTCTTAGTTTTCGTCTAAAAATTATTGTAAATATCAATTTTGAGTGAATAATCTTCAGTAGTTACTAAAATATCGCAGTTTTCGTATTTCTGAAAATTACCGTTATATGGGAGGTAGGCGTGGTTATTGTCCGATTTTTCCTATTTTCAATACCATCCGTCCTACGCCCGAAAGAAGTACACGTACCAAGTTTCGTTAAGATATATTAATTTTTACTCGAGTTATCGTGTGCACAGACGGACGGACAGACAGTCACCGCTTAATCGATTTCTCTTTTCATCCTGATCATTTATGTATACATTTGTCTATATCTATCTCGATTCGTTTTGCCTGTTACAAACAACCGTTATGTGAACAAAGTTATAATACCCTTGTGCACAAGTGCGCTCGGGTATAAAAATGTTACACAAGTGGTCGCATGAGGTCAGGGCTTAAAAGAGTAGCGACAAATGTGTACACGCCGATGTTCTGGCCGTGACTTATTTACGTACCCCACGGGGAGTTAGGAAGCTGGACAGAGCGCGAGCACGCTCTTAGCACTCCAAGACATATTTTTTTTCAACTTGAAATGACTTTGACCCCATGCGCCTAATTAAGGGTTAAATGTATTATATTTGTTTTTGGTTTTAAAAACTATATTATAACAAGATCTAGTTTTTAAAATAAAAGATTTGTTAAATCGATTTCATGAATTTTATTTAAAAACAAGTAAGAAAGTATAAGTTCGGGCGGAGCCGAACTTTAAATACCCGGCGTAAATATTAAATAAATGTTTTTTCACCTTTCCGAAACCTACCGCTAGATGGCTAGCCGGGGTGTATCAATTTTGAGTAAACTAGCGTCCTTAAATTCCGAAATATTGAGTTTCAAGCATTTCTGAAATTTATCGTTATATGAAAAGCGGCCGGAATTTTAGTCCGATTTCAATAATTTTCAACGTTTTGCTTTTATGTGGCAAGCACAATAAAAATACCGAGTTTGGTACACATTGGTTGAACGGTTACCGATATTTATATATGTGATCATAAGTGGGCGGTGCCACCCCCATTTTTCAAAATTTTATCATAAGGGTATTTCTTGGTAAAGATTGTTGCAAGCATCAATTTTGAATAAATTAGCTTTAATATTTACTGATTTATCGAAGATTTTGATCTATTTCTCTAAATTACCGCTATATGGGATGTGGACGTGTTATTGTCCGATTTTAAAAATTTTCGGCCATTTGTATGTCCTGTACCAAGGCCAAAACTGTGCCAAGTGTGGAAATGGAGGTGAAGTTAGTAACTTAGGGCTGTACGCCCATTTTTCCAAAAATTTATAATATTCTATTTTTCGTCTAACAAATTATTGTGCAAATATCAATTTTGAGTGATAATCTTCAGTAGTTACTAAAATATCGCAGTTTTCGTATTTCTGAAATTCCGTTATATGGGAGGTGGGCGTGGTTAAGTCCGATTTTCCTCTTTTCAATACCATCCGTCCTACGCCCGAAAGAAGTACACGTACCAAGTTTCGTTAAGATATATGTGCCCTGGTCTACGGAAAGGGGGCTTAGGTGTCAAAAAATCAATTTTCACTTTTTGGTTGATTCGGATGGAAGATGAGATGATTTTCACTTTTAACAGCTTTTTCACAGAAAACTTTTTTCGCACGTAAGCTCCCTTTTCGTAGACCAGGTCACATATTAATTTTTACTCGAGTTATCGTGTGCACAGACGGACGGACAGACAGTCACCTCTTAATCGATTTCTCTTTTCATCCTGATCATTTATGTATACATTTGTCTATATCTATCTCGATTCGTTTTGCCTGTTACAAACAACCGTTATGTGAACAAAGTTATAATACCCTTGTGCACAAGTGCGCTCGGGTATAAAAAAGATTCGCTCACTGAGATTCGAACTCGGATCTCTCGATTTGGCGTGCCAAAGCTTTACTCTGTCCACCATTGCCACTGTTGCAGCGCCGCGAGCAAAATAGCATACTTATGCTTTTCACGGGGGATGAATAGGCAGTCATTCAACCGGTATGATACTACTAGTATTTCTACTGGTAGCGTGCTGATGCAGGAGCGGGCGATTGACATCTCCTATGACACCGCCATGTTAAAAATACCAGTCGTTAACATTGAAAAAGGATACAACGTGAACTAGTTGGGCTGAAACGCAAACTGGTAGCATTCTGGTTTACAACTGGTAGCTTTCCCTGGAGGACGGGAGCTACTCGGCTTTCACATACAAGTCGAGTGTGCGCAGCTATCGAACTGTTTCGCTAGCAGCGAATTAGTTTGCGCTTCCCAGTAGAAATTTTATGCATACGACATTGCTGTTGGTGGCATGAGCTTGCTGCTGTGTATACATGCCAGTATAAATGAACCTTCATTTCCATTTAACACGCGTGGTTTCTCAGAGCGTAAGCGTACCCTAACCATACACCTGTACTACTGCTGTATGCATATGGCTGTATTAATGTTTCAAACATACAAAAATGCATTAATGGATCAGTATTAAAGCATTCTTACAATATATGTATCCCCGTATGTAAATGCTACCTCTGATACATTTTAATATACGGGGACATACAAAAAAGTAGCACGTACATATGCAAATGCATATCTTGTAAAAGCCCGTTTGTTCTGAAAATTGTATCGCACACCACGTCCGTTCACTAAAATTTTTGTACAAGACTGAAAATATTACAAAAATTCCACTTCAAATTTATCAAGAAATGTACTCAAAACAACGACGACGTACATTCGCTTGCAATTCGCTAGAATTTGCATTTATTCGTGGAAATTCATGACTAGGCATGAATTGTTCACACTAATTCAATCATATAGCAAGCATTCTTCATGAATGCATACAACCGATTTCTACTGGGTTGCTAGTGTACGCATACTAAGACAAAAATGTTGCGCTGGTATTAGTAGCTCTGTCGACGCTGTGCACCACTGATGTTGATCCTGTTTGTTGCCCCTCTGAAAAAATTTTAAAAATTCTATACAAATTTCTTATGTTTGAAATGCAACCATGGATACTAGCTGGCAGGGATACTTGCAAATTCCTGGAAATTTGCGTTCGTGCAGAGATTTGCAAGTTTGTCTACTTGAGAGAGAATTTGGGAGCATTTTTTCTTATCATCTGATATTTTGAGTGATAATTCTCGCTGCATTTTCGACGAAAAACCTATTGTTTTCCCAGAGAGTTTTGCTTTACATAGAAATGTGTGCTCTTTTATTTTCATTTTGACGGATTTCAGTGTTGGTTCTTTAAATTCAAGTTGGCCTTCGGTTTTTGGAATTTAAATAAGTTCTCAGCAAAAAAATTTTGTCTAAAAAAATACATATGTGTACATAGTGCTTGAAAATATCCATTTTTCCCTCACCTTAAATCTTTAAGCGGGGGCGGCAATGATGTTTTTTTAATTAAGGCAGAAATGAATAGAGCTGTAAAAGTAACGAAAATTTGGATACCCGTATGTTTTCGTTAAAATACAAACAACACCCGTATCTTGCGTATCGCTACTTTACTCGTTACTTTTGATACAAGCACTTGTATGATAGCGTAAGAAAATGTTCGTTCACACATATGCATGCATGTATGT